>NW_027274682.1:1584213-1788917 GCF_030028105.1 Mobula birostris | reverse complement strand
CAGCGATAGAGGGGAAGGTATGGGAGGTGCGCAAAAACACACCGATATAGGGGAAAGTATGAGAGGTGCACGAAAACACAGTGATATAGGGGAAGCTATGGGAGGTGCGCGAAAACATGGCGATATAGGGGAAACATAGAAACATAGAAAATAGGTGCAGGAGTAGGCCATTCGGCCCTTCGAGCCTGCACCGCCATTCAGTATGATCATGGCTGATCATCCAACTCAGAACCCTGCACCAGCCTTCCCTCCATACCCCCTGATCCCCATAGCCACAAGGGCCATATCTAACTCCCTATTAAATATAGCCAATGAACTGGCCTCAACTGTTTCCTGTGGCAGAGAATTCCACAGATTCACCACTCTCTGTGTGAAGAAGTTTTTCCTAATCTCGGTCCTAAAAGGCTTCCCCTTTATCCTCAATCTGTGACCCCTCGTTCTGGACTTCCCCAACATCGGGAACAATCTTCCTGCATCTAGCCTGTCCAATCTCTTTAGGATTTTATACGTTTCAATCAGATCCCCCCTCAATCTTCTAAATTCCAACGAGTATAAGCCTAGTTCATCCAGTCTTTCATGATATGAAAGTCCTGCCATCCCAGGAATCAATCTGGTGAACCTTCTTTGTACTCCCTCTATGGCAAAGATGTCTTTCCGCAGATTAGGGGACCAAAACTGCACACAATACTTCAGGTGTGGTCTCACCAAGGCCTTGTACAACTGCAGTATTCCCTCCTTGCTCCTGTACTCGAATCCTCTCGCTATAAATGTTAGCATACCATTAGCCTTTTTCACCGCCTGCTGTACCTGAATGCCCACTTTCAATGACTGCTGTATAATGACACCCAGGTCTCGTTACTCCTCCCCTTTTCCTAATCAACCACCATTCAGATAATAATCTGTTTTCCTATTTTTGCCACCAAAGTGGATAACTTCACATTTATCCACATTAAATTGCATCTGCCATGAATTTGCCCACTCCCCCAACCTATCCAAGTCACCCTGCATCCTTTTAGCATCCTCCTCACAGCTAACACTGCCACCCAGCTTCGTGTCATCCGCAAACTTGGAGATGCTGCATTTAATTCCCTCATCCAAGTCATTAATATATTGTAAACAACTGGGGTCCCAGCACTGAGCCTTGCGGTACCCCACTAGTCACTGCCTGCCATTCTGAAAAGGTCCCGTTTATTCCCACTCTTTGCTTCCTGTCTGCCAATCAATTCTCTATCCGCATCAATACCTTACCCCCAATACCGTGTGCTTTAAGTTTGCACACTAATCTCCTGTGTGGAACCTTGTCAAAAGCCTTTCGAAAATCCAAATATACCACATCCACTGGTTCTCCCCTATCCACTCCACTAGTTACATCTTCAAAAAATTCTATGAGATTCGTCAGACATGATTTTCCTTTCACAAATCCATGCTGACATTGTCCGATGATTTCACCGTTTTCCAAATGTGCTGTTATCACATCTTTGATCCTGTTAACACATCATACAGGGGAAGCTACGAGAGGTGCGCGAACACATCGATATAGTGGAAGGTATGAGATTTGCGCAAAAACACAATGATATAGCGGAAGATATGCGAGGTGCGTGAAAACACAGCGATATATGGGAAGCTATGGGAGGAGCGTGAAAACAGAGCGATATAGGGGAAGGTATGAGGGGTGCGAGATAACAAAGCGCTATAGGTGAAGGTATGGGAGGTGCACAAAAACACAGTGATATAGGGGAAGGTATGGGAGGTGCACAAAAACACGGCAATATATGTGAAAGAATGAGAGGTGTGTAAAAACACGTTGATAAAGGGGAAGCGATGAGAGATGTGCGAAAACGTAGCGTTATAGGAGATGGAATGCGAGGTGCATGAAAACACAGCGATATTGGGTAAGGTATGAGAGTTGCACAAAAACATATCGATATACAGGAAGCTACGAGAGGTGCGCGAAAACACAACGATATAGTGGAAGGTATGAGAAGTGTGCGAAAACACAGCGATATAGGGGAAGCTAGGGGAGGTGCGCGAAAACACAGCGATTCAGGGGAAGTTATCAGAGGGAGGCAAAAACACAGCGATATAGGGGAATGTATGAGAGGTGCGTGATAACACCGCGATATAAGGGAAGGTATGAGAGGTTCGCGGAAACACAGCGATATAGGGGAAGGTCTGAGAGACAGGTGAAAACACAGCGAAATATGGGAAGCTATGGAAGGTGCGTGAAAACACGGTGATGTAGGGGAAGGCATGAGAGGTGCGCAAAAACACATCGATATGGGGAAGCTACGAGGAGTGCGCGAAAACACAACGATATAGTAGGATGTATGAGAGGTGGAAAGAACACAGAGATTTTGAGAATGCTGTGAGAGGTGCCTGTAAACACAGCGCTATAGGGGAATATATGAGAGGTGCGCAAAAACACGGCGATATAGGGAAATCTATGGGAGGTGTCCGAAAACACAGCGATATAGGGGAATTTATGGGAAGTGCACAAAAACACAGCGATATAGGGGAAGAGATGAGAGCTGTGCGAAAACACAGTAATATAGGGGAAGCAATGGGAGGTGCGCGAAAATACGGCGATATACGTGAAGGAATGAGAGGTGTGTGAAAACACGTTGATATAGGGAAAGCGATGTGGGTGGAAACACGGCGATGTATGAGAAGGTATGAGAGATGAGCCAAAACTCAGCTAAAGAGTGGAAGGTATGAGATGTGCACGACAACATTGCGATATAGGGGAAGCTATGAGAGGTGTGCAAAAACTCAGCGATAAGTGGAAGGTATGGGAGGTGTGTGAAAACACAGAGCTATAGGGGAATGTATGAGAGGTGTGCGAAAAACGGCGATATATGGGAAGCTATGGGAGGTGCGCGAAAACACAGCGATATGGGGAAGCTATGGGAGGTGCAAAAATTCACAGCGATATAGGGGAAGGTATGAGAGGTGCGCGAAAACACAGCAATATCGGGGAAGCTATGGGAGGTGCGCAAAAACACAGCGATACATGGGAAGCTATGGGAGGTGCGTGGAAACACGGCTAAATAGGGGAAGCTATGGGATGTGCATGAAAACACAACGATATTGGGGAAGGTATGAGAGGTGCGCGAAAACACATCGATATAGGGGAAGCTACGAGATGTGTGCGAAAACATAGCGATATAGTGGAAGGTATCAGAAATGCGCGAAAACACATTTCTGAGAGGTGTGTGAAAACACCGACATATGGGAAGCTATAGGCGGTGCACAAAAACAGAGCAATGTAGTGGAAGGTATGAGAGGTGTGCGAAAACAGGGCCATATAGGGGAAGCTATGGGAGGTGCACGAAAACACAGCGTTTCAGGAGAAGTTATGAGGGGGAGGCAAAAACACAGCGATATAGGGGAAAGTATGAGAGGTGCGTGATAACACCGCGATATAGGGAAAGGTATGAGAGGTTCGCGGAAACACAGCGATATAGGAGAAGGTCTGAGAGGCCAGTGTAAACACAACGAAATATCGGAAGCTATGGAAGGTGTGTGAAAACAGAGCGATATAGGGGAAGGCATGAGAGGTGCGAGAAAACACAGTGATATAGGGGAAACTATGGGTGGTGCCTGAAAACACGGCGATATAGGAGAAGGTATGAGAGGTGCGCGAATACACAGCGATGTAGGGGAAGCTATGCGATGTGCATGAAAACAAGGCGATATAGGGGATGGTATGACAGCTGCGCGAAAGCACAGTGATATAGGGGAAGCTATGGGAGGTGCGCGAAAACACGGCGATATACATGAAAGAATGAGAGATGTGTTAAGACACGTTAATATAGGGGAAGCGATGAGAGGTGCGCGAACACGCAGCGATATAGGGGATGGTATGCAAGGTGCGTGAAAACACAGTGAATTAGGGGAAAGTTTGACAGGTGCGCAAAATCACAACTATATAGGGGAAGCTAGGGGAGGTGTGCAAAAACACAGCGATAAGAAGAATGTATGGGAGGTGCACGAAAACACAGCTATTTAGGGGAAGGTATAAGAGGGAGGTGAGAACAAGGCCATATAGCAGAAGGTAGGGCAGGTACGTGAAAACACAGCAATATAGGGGAAGGTCTGAGACGTGTGCGAAAACACTGCGATATAGGGGAAGGTATGGGAGGTGTGCAAAAACACAGTGATGCAGCAGAAGGTATGAGATGTGCGCGAAAACACAGCAATATTGTGGAAGCTATGGGAGGTGCGCGAAAACACAGCAATATATGGGACGGTATGCGAGGTGCATGAAAACACAGTGATATACGGGAAGCTATGAGAGATGCGCGAAAACATGGCGCTATAGGGGAAGCTATAAGAGGTGAGCGAAAACACAGCGATATAGGGGAAGCTATGGGTGTTGCGCGAAAAGACAGCGATATAGGGGAAGGTATGAGAGGCACGCGAAAAAACATCGATATTGGGGAAGCTACAATAGGTGCGTGAAAACACTGCAATGTAGGGGAAGGTATGACAGGTGCGCGAAAAGGCGTTGATACATGGGAAGCTACGAGAGATGCGCGAACACATCGCCATAGTGGAAGGTATGAGATTTGCGCAAAAACACTATGATATAGCAGAAGGTATGTGACGTGCGCGAAAACACAGCGATATAGGGGAAGGTATGAGAGGTGCACGAAAACACAGCGATATAGGGGAAGCTATGGGAGGTGAGCGAAAACATAGTGATGTAGGGAAAGCTATGAGACGTACGTGAAAGCACAGCGATTTAGGGCTAGGTATGACATGTGCAAGAAAACACAGCAATGTAGGGGTAGCTACGGGAGGTACATGAAAAGATGGCGATATAGGAGAAGGTATGAGAGGTGCGCGAAAACACAGCGATATACAGGAAGCTATGAGAGGTCCGCGAAAACACGCGTTACAGGGGCAGCTATGAGAGGTGCGCGAAAACGCAGCGATATAGGGGAAGGTATGACAGGTGCGCGAAAACACATCGATGCAGGGGAAGCTATGAGAGATGCACGAAAACACATCATACAGGGGAAGCTACGAGAGGTGCGCGAACACATCGATATAGTGGAAGCTATGAGATTTGCGCAAAAACACAATGATATAGCGGAAGGTATGCGAGGTGCACGAAAACACAGCGATATAAGGGAATCTGTGAGAGGTGCGCGAAAACACAGCAATATAGGGGAAGCTATGAGAGGGGACCGTTAACTCAGCGATATGTGCGACGGTATGAGAGGTGCACGAAAACACAGCGATGTAGGGGAATCTATGGGAGGTGAGCGAAAACATAGTGATATAGAAATAGCTATGAGATGTGTGCGAAAACACAGTGATATATGGGAAGCTACGGCAGGTGCGCGAAAACTGAGGGATATTTGGGAAGGTATGAGAGGTGCGAGAAAACACAGCGATATAGGGGAAGGTATGACAGGTGCATGAAAAGACGTCGATACAGGGGAAGCTACGAGAGATGCGCGAACACATCGATATAGTGGAAGGTATGAGATTTGCGCAAAAACACTACGATATAGCGGAAGGTACGCGAGGTGTGCGAAAACACAGTGATATAGGGGAAGCTATGAGAGGTGCGCGAAAACATGACAATATAGTGGAAGTTATAGCAATATAGGGGAAGCTACGGGAGGTGCTCGAAAACATGGCGAAACGGGAAGCTATGGGAGGTGCGTGAAAACACAGTAATATAGGGGAAGGTATGAGAGGTACGCGAAAACACAGCAATATTGTGGAAGCTATGGGAGGTGCGCGAAAACACAGCAATATATGGGACGGTATGCGAGGTGCATGAAAACACAGTGATATACGGGAAGCTATGAGAGATGCGCGAAAACATGGCGCTATAGGGGAAGCTATAAGAGGTGAGCGAAAACACAGCGATATAGGGGAAGCTATGGGTGTTGCGCGAAAAGACAGCGATATAGGGGAAGGTATGAGAGGCACGCGAAAAAACATCGATATTGGGGAAGCTACAATAGGTGCGTGAAAACACTGCAATGTAGGGGAAGGTATGACAGGTGCGCGAAAAGGCGTTGATACATGGGAAGCTACGAGAGACGCGCGAACACATCGCCATAGTGGAAGGTATGAGATTTGCGCAAAAACACTATGATATAGCAGAAGGTATGTGACGTGCGCGAAAACACAGCGATATAGGGGAAGGTATGAGAGGTGCACGAAAACACAGCGATATAGGGGAAGCTATGGGAGGTGAGCGAAAACATAGTGATGTAGGGAAAGCTATGAGACGTACGTGAAAGCACAGCGATTTAGGGCTAGGTATGACATGTGCAAGAAAACACAGCAATGTAGGGGTAGCTACGGGAGGTACATGAAAAGATGGCGATATAGGAGAAGGTATGAGAGGTGCGCGAAAACACAGCGATATACAGGAAGCTATGAGAGGTCCGCGAAAACACGCGTTACAGGGGCAGCTATGAGAGGTGCGCGAAAACACAGCGATATAGGGGAAGGTATGACAGGTGCGCGAAAACACATCGATGCAGGGGAAGCTATGAGAGGTGCACGAAAACACATCATACAGGGGAAGCTACGAGAGGTGCGCGAACACATCGATATAGTGGAAGCTATGAGATTTGCGCAAAAACGCAATGATATAGCGGAAGGTATGCGAGGTGCACGAAAACACAGCGATATAAGGGAATCTGTGAGAGGTGCGCGAAAACACAGCGATATAGGGGAAGCTATGGGAGGTGAGCGAAAACATAGTGATGTAGGGAAAGCTATGAGACGTACGTGAAAGCACAGCGATTTAGGGCTAGGTATGACATGTGCAAGAAAACACAGCAATGTAGGGGTAGCTACGGGAGGTACATGAAAAGATGGCGATATAGGAGAAGGTATGAGAGGTGCGCGAAAACACAGCGATATACAGGAAGCTATGAGAGGTCCGCGAAAACACGCGTTACAGGGGCAGCTATGAGAGGTGCGCGAAAACACAGCGATATAGGGGAAGGTATGACAGGTGCGCGAAAACACATCGATGCAGGGGAAGCTATGAGAGGTGCACGAAAACACATCATACAGGGGAAGCTACGAGAGGTGCGCGAACACATCGATATAGTGGAAGCTATGAGATTTGCGCAAAAACGCAATGATATAGCGGAAGGTATGCGAGGTGCACGAAAACACAGCGATATAAGGGAATCTGTGAGAGGTGCGCGAAAACACAGCAATATAGGGGAAGCTATGAGAGGGGACCGTTAACTCAGCGATATGTGCGACGGTATGAGAGGTGCACGAAAACACAGCGATGTAGGGGAATCTATGGGAGGTGAGCGAAAACATAGTGATATAGAAATAGCTATGAGATGTGTGCGAAAACACAGTGATATATGGGAAGCTACGGCAGGTGCGCGAAAACTGAGGGATATTTGGGAAGGTATGAGAGGTGCGAGAAAACACAGCGATATAGGGGAAGGTATGACAGGTGCATGAAAAGACGTCGATACAGGGGAAGCTACGAGAGATGCGCGAACACATCGATATAGTGGAAGGTATGAGATTTGCGCAAAAACACTACGATATAGCGGAAGGTACGCGAGGTGTGCGAAAACACAGTGATATAGGGGAAGCTATGAGAGGTGCGCGAAAACATGACAATATAGTGGAAGTTATAGCAATATAGGGGAAGCTACGGGAGGTGCTCGAAAACATGGCGAAACGGGAAGCTATGGGAGGTGCGTGAAAACACAGTAATATAGGGGAAGGTATGAGAGGTACGCGAAAACACAGCAATATTGTGGAAGCTATGGGAGGTGCGCGAAAACACAGCAATATATGGGACGGTATGCGAGGTGCATGAAAACACAGTGATATACGGGAAGCTATGAGAGATGCGCGAAAACATGGCGCTATAGGGGAAGCTATAAGAGGTGAGCGAAAACACAGCGATATAGGGGAAGCTATGGGTGTTGCGCGAAAAGACAGCGATATAGGGGAAGGTATGAGAGGCACGCGAAAAAACATCGATATTGGGGAAGCTACAATAGGTGCGTGAAAACACTGCAATGTAGGGGAAGGTATGACAGGTGCGCGAAAAGGCGTTGATACATGGGAAGCTACGAGAGACGCGCGAACACATCGCCATAGTGGAAGGTATGAGATTTGCGCAAAAACACTATGATATAGCAGAAGGTATGTGACGTGCGCGAAAACACAGCGATATAGGGGAAGGTATGAGAGGTGCACGAAAACACAGCGATATAGGGGAAGCTATGGGAGGTGAGCGAAAACATAGTGATGTAGGGAAAGCTATGAGACGTACGTGAAAGCACAGCGATTTAGGGCTAGGTATGACATGTGCAAGAAAACACAGCAATGTAGGGGTAGCTACGGGAGGTACATGAAAAGATGGCGATATAGGAGAAGGTATGAGAGGTGCGCGAAAACACAGCGATATACAGGAAGCTATGAGAGGTCCGCGAAAACACGCGTTACAGGGGCAGCTATGAGAGGTGCGCGAAAACACAGCGATATAGGGGAAGGTATGACAGGTGCGCGAAAACACATCGATGCAGGGGAAGCTATGAGAGGTGCACGAAAACACATCATACAGGGGAAGCTACGAGAGGTGCGCGAACACATCGATATAGTGGAAGCTATGAGATTTGCGCAAAAACGCAATGATATAGCGGAAGGTATGCGAGGTGCACGAAAACACAGCGATATAAGGGAATCTGTGAGAGGTGCGCGAAAACACAGCGATATAGGGGAAGCTATGGGAGGTGAGCGAAAACATAGTGATGTAGGGAAAGCTATGAGACGTACGTGAAAGCACAGCGATTTAGGGCTAGGTATGACATGTGCAAGAAAACACAGCAATGTAGGGGTAGCTACGGGAGGTACATGAAAAGATGGCGATATAGGAGAAGGTATGAGAGGTGCGCGAAAACACAGCGATATACAGGAAGCTATGAGAGGTCCGCGAAAACACGCGTTACAGGGGCAGCTATGAGAGGTGCGCGAAAACACAGCGATATAGGGGAAGGTATGACAGGTGCGCGAAAACACATCGATGCAGGGGAAGCTATGAGAGGTGCACGAAAACACATCATACAGGGGAAGCTACGAGAGGTGCGCGAACACATCGATATAGTGGAAGCTATGAGATTTGCGCAAAAACGCAATGATATAGCGGAAGGTATGCGAGGTGCACGAAAACACAGCGATATAAGGGAATCTGTGAGAGGTGCGCGAAAACACAGCAATATAGGGGAAGCTATGAGAGGGGACCGTTAACTCAGCGATATGTGCGACGGTATGAGAGGTGCACGAAAACACAGCGATGTAGGGGAATCTATGGGAGGTGAGCGAAAACATAGTGATATAGAAATAGCTATGAGATGTGTGCGAAAACACAGTGATATATGGGAAGCTACGGCAGGTGCGCGAAAACTGAGGGATATTTGGGAAGGTATGAGAGGTGCGAGAAAACACAGCGATATAGGGGAAGGTATGACAGGTGCATGAAAAGACGTCGATACAGGGGAAGCTACGAGAGATGCGCGAACACATCGATATAGTGGAAGGTATGAGATTTGCGCAAAAACACTACGATATAGCGGAAGGTACGCGAGGTGTGCGAAAACACAGTGATATAGGGGAAGCTATGAGAGGTGCGCGAAAACATGACAATATAGTGGAAGTTATAGCAATATAGGGGAAGCTACGGGAGGTGCTCGAAAACATGGCGAAACGGGAAGCTATGGGAGGTGCGTGAAAACACAGTAATATAGGGGAAGGTATGAGAGGTACGCGAAAACACATCGATATAGTGGAAGGTATGTGAGATGCGCGAAAACGCAGCAATATAGGGGAAGCTATGAGAGGTGCACAAAAACACCGCGATATAGGAGTAGGTATGACAGATGAGCGAAAACTCAGCTAAAAAGGGGAAGGTATGAGAGGTGCGTGAGAACACGGCGATATAGGCAAAGCTATGAGAGATGAGCAAAAACACAGCGATATAGGGGAAGCTATGGGAGGCGCGTGAAAACACGGCGATATAGGCAAAGCTATGAGAGGTGAGCAAAAACACAGCGATACAGGGGAAGCTATGGGAGGCGCGTGAAAACACGGCGATATAGGCAAAGCTATGAGAGGTGAGCAAAAACACAGCGTTGCAGGGGAAGCTATGGGAGGTGTGCGAAAACACAGCGATACAGGGGAAGGAATGAGAGGTGCGCAAAATCACAGCGATAACTGGGAAGCTATGGGAGGCGCATGAAAACATGGCGATATAGGAGAAGATATGAGAGTTGCGCGAAAACACAGAGATGTAGGGGAAGCGATGCGAGGTGCGCGAAAACACAGCATTATAGGGGAAGCTATGAGAGGTGCGTGAAAACACAGCGATTTGGGGGAAGCTATGAGAGGTGCACGAACACGTCGTAATATATGGGAAACTATGAGAGGTGCATGAGAACACAGCGGTAGAGGGGAAGCTATGAGAAGTGCGTGATAACAAAGAGGTATAGGTGAAGGTATGAGGGGTGCGCAAAAGCACGGCGATGTAGGGGAATGTATGAGAGGTGCGCGAAACCACGGCGATATATGCAAAGCTATGGGAGGTGCATGGAAACACAGCAATATACGGGAAGTTATGGGACGTGCGCTAAAACACAGCGATATAGTGGAAGATATGAGAGGTGCGCGAAAACACGGCGATATAGAGAAAGCTATAAGAGGTGAGTGAAATCACAGGGATATTGGGGAAGGTATCAGAAGTGCACGAAAACACAATAATATTGGGAAGCCATGGGAGGTGCGGGAAAACAGAGAGATATAGGGGAAGCTATGGGAGGTGTGCCAAAACACAGCGATATAGGGGAAGGTATGAGAGCGGTGCGAAAACTCGGCTATATAGTGGCAGCTACGAGAGGTGAGCAAAAACACAGCGATATAGGGGAAGGTATGAGAAGTGCGCGAAAACACAGCATATATGGGAGTCTATGCAAGGTGCAGGAAAACAGAGCAATATTGGGGAAGGCATGAGAGATGCGAGAAAATACAGCGATATTGGGGAACCTTTGTGAGGTGCGTGAAAAAACGGCGATATAGGAGAAGGTATGAGAGGTGCGCGAAAACACAGAGATTTTGGGAAAGCTGTGAGAGGTGAGCAAAAACACAGCGCTATAGGGGAATGTATGAGAGGTGCGCGAAAACATGGCGAGATAGGGGAACCTATGGGATGTGTGCGGAATCACAGCAATATACGGGACGCACGCAAAAACACAGCGATATAGTGGAAGATATGAGTGGTGCGTGAAAACATCGCGATATACGGGAAGCTATAAGAGGTAAGCGAAAACACAGCAATATTGGGGAAGGTATCAGAGGTGTGCGAAAACATAATGATATTGGAAAGCAATGGGAGGTGTGGGAAAACACAGCGATATAGGGGAATCTATGGGAGTTGTGCCAAAACACAGCGATATATTGGAAGCCATGGGAATTGCGTGAAAACGTAGCGATATAGGGGAAGGTATGAGAGGTGCGAGGAAACATAGCGATATAGGGGAACCTATGGGAGGTGCGTGAAAACATCTCAATATATGGGAAACTATGAGAGGTGCACGAGAACACAGCGGTAGAGGGTTAGCTATGAGAGGTGCACGATAACACAGTGATATATGGGAAGCTGTGGGAGGTGCGTGAAAACATCGCAATTTCTGGGAAGCTATGAGAGGTGCACGATAACACAGTGATATAGGGGAAGGTATGACAGGTGCGCAAAAACACGCCGATATATGGGAAGCTATGGGAGGTGTGTAAAAGCAGGGCGATATAGGGAAAGGTATGAGAGGTGCACAAAAGCACAGTGATGTAGGGGAAGCTATGGGAGGTGCGTGAAAATAGGGCGATATAGAGGAAGTGATGAGAGGTGCACGAAAGCACAGCAACATAGGGAAAGCTATGGGAGATGCGTGAAAACTGAGCACTATAGGGGAAGTTATGAGAGCTGCTTGATGACACAGCGATATTGGAGATGATATGACATGTGCACGAAAACACAGCGATATAGGGCAATGTATGAGAGGTGCGCGAAAACATGGTGATATAGGGGAACCTATGGGAGGTGCGCGGAAACATAGCGATATTGGGGAAGGTATCAGAAGTGCACGAAAACACAATGATATTGGAAAGCAATGGGAGGTGCGGGAAAACACAGCGATATAAGGGAAGCTATGGGAGGTGTGCGAAAACACAGCGATACAGGGGAAGCTATGGGAGGTGCGTGAAAACATCGCAATATATGGGAAGCTATGAGAGGTGCACGAGAACACAGCGGTAGAGGGTTAGCTATGAGAGGTGCACGATAACACAGTGATATATGGGAAGCTGTGGGAAGTGCGTGAAAGCAGGGCGATATAGGGGAAGGCATGAGAGGAGCGCAAAAGCACAGCGATGTAGGGGAAGCTATGGGAGGTTTGCGAAAACAGAGTGATATAGGGGAAGCTATGGGAGGTGCGCGAAATCACAGCAATATATGAGAATGTGTGGGACATGCGCGAAAACACAGCCATATCGTTGAAGGTATGAGAGGTGCGCGAAAACACGGCGATGTAGGTGAAGGTATGAGAGGTGCGCGAAAACACGGCAATGTAGGGGAAGGTATGAGAGGTGCGAGAAAACAGCGATATAGAGGAAGCTATGGGACTTGCGTGAAAACACGGCGATATAGGAGAAGGTATGAGATGTGCGCAAAAACACTGCGATGTAGGGGAAGCTATGAGAGGTGCACGAAAACATCGCAATATAGGGGAAGCTATGAGAGGTGCCCAAGAACACAGCGATATAGGGGAAGCTATGCGAGGTGCGCAAAAACACGGCGGTACTATGGAAGCTATGAGAGGTGCATGAAACACTGCGATGTAGGGGATACTATGCGAGGTGCGCAAAAACATGACGATATTAGGGAAGCTATGAGATGTGCACGAAAACATCGCAATATATAGGAAGCTATGAGAGGTGCCCAAGTACACAGCGATATAGGGGAAGCTATGCGAGGTGTGTGAAAACACACCGATACAGAGGAAGGTATGAGCGGTGCGAGAAAACATGGCGATGTAGCGGAATGTATGAGAAGAGCGCGAAAACACGGCGATATAGGGGAAGCTATGGGAGGTGAGCGAAAACACAACGAAACAGAAGAAGCTAATGGGAAGGGCGCAAAATCACAGCGATATAGGGGAAGGGATGAGAGGTGCGTGAAAACACAGCGATATAGGGCAAGCTATGGGATGTGCATGAAAACACAGCGATATTGGGGAAGGTACGAGAGGTGCGCGAAAACACAGTGATATAGTGGAAGGTATGAGTGATGCGCGAAAACAAAGAGTTATAGGGAAATCTATGAGAGGTGAGCGAAAACAGAGCGATATAGGGCAAGCTATGGGATGTGCATGAAAACACAGCGATATTAGGGAAGCTACGAGAGGTGCGCGAAAACACAGTGATATAGTGGAAGGTATGAGAGATGTGCGAAAACATAGAGTTATAGGGAAATCTATGAGAGGTGAGCGAAAACAGAGCGATATAGGGGAAGGCATGAGAGGTACGAGAAAATTCAGCGATATAGGGGAAGCGATGGGAGGTGTGTGAAAACACGGTAATATAGGAGAAGGTATGAGAGGTACGCGAGAACACAGCAATGTAGGGGAAGCTATGAGAGGTGTGCGAAAACGCAGCGATTTGGGGGAAGCTATGAGAGGTGTGCGAAAAAAATCGCAATATATGGGAAGCTACAAGAGGTGCGCGAAAGCACAGCGAAATATGGGAAGCTATAGGAGTCAAGTGCAAACAGGGCAAGAAAGGGGAAGTTATGAGAGGTGCCCTAAAACACTGCGATGTAGGGGAAGCTATGGAAGGTGCGCGAAAGCAGAGCGATATAGGGGAAGTGATGAGAGGTGCACAAGAGCACAGTGACACAGGGGAAGCTATGGAAGGTGTGCTAAAACACACCAATATAGGGGAGGGCACGAGAGGTCTGCGAAAACAGGCGATATAGGGGAAAGAATGAGAGGTGCGCGAAAACACAGTGATGTAGGGGAATGTATGAGAGATACACAAAAACGACGATATAGGGGAAGGTGTGAGAGGTGAGAGAAAACGCAGCTCTATAGGGGAAGGTATGAGAGCTGCGCGAAAACACGGCGATATAGTGGCAGCTATGAGAGGTGAGCCAAAACACTGATATAGTGGAATGTAGGAGAGGTGTGCTAAAACACAGAGATTTTAGGAAAGCTATGAGAGATGCGCGAAAACACAGCGCTATAGGGGAATGTATGAGAGGTGCACGAAAACATGGTGATATATGGTAACCTATGGGAGATGTGTGAAAGCACGGCGATATATGGGAAATTCTGGGAGGTGCGCGGAAACAGAGCAATATATGGGAAGTTAAGGGACGCGCGCGAAAACACAACGATATAGTGGAAGATATGAGCGGTGCGCGAAAACATGGCGATATAGGGGAAGCTACAGGAGGTGAGCGAAAACCAGTGATATTGGGGAAGGTATCAGAGGTGCACGAAAACACAATGATATTGGGAAGCTATGGGAGGTGCGGAAAAACACAGCGATCTTGGGGAAGCTATGGGAGGTGTGCGAAAACACAGCGATGCAGGGGAACGTATGAGAGGTGCACAAAAACACAGCGATATATGGGAAGCTATGGGAGTTGCGCGAAAACATAGCGATACAGGGGAAGGTATGAGAGGTGCGAGAAAACATAACGATATAGGGGAATCTATGGGAGGTGCGTGAAAACATCGCAATATATGGGAAACTATGAGAGGTGCACGAGAGCACAGCGATAGAGGCTGAGCTATGAGAGGTGAACGATAACACAGTGATATAGGGGAAGGTATGAGAGGTGCGCAAAAACACGCCGATATATGGAAAGCTATGGAGGTAGATGAAAGCAGGGCGATATAGGGGAAGACATGAGAGGTGGGCAACAGCACAGCGATGTAGGGGAAGCTATGGGAGGTGTGTGAAAGCAGAGCGATATAGGGGAAGTGATGAGAGGTGCACGAGAGCACAGCGACATAGGATAAGCTATGCAAGGTGGGTGAAAAAACAATGATATAAGGGAAGGTATCAGAGGTGCGCTAAAACACAGCAATATAGGGGAAGGCATGAGAGGTCTGCTAAGACACGACAATATAGGGGAAGGTATGAGAGGTGTGCAAATACACAGCGATGTAGGGGAATGTATGAGAGGTACATGAAAACACAGCGATATAGGGGAAGGTGTGAGAGCTGAGAGAAAACGCAGCGATAAAGGGGAAGTTCTGGGAGGTGCGCAAAATCACAGCGATATAACAGAAGGGATGAGAGGTGCGTGAAAACACATCGATATAGGGGAAGCGATGAGAAGTGTGCGAAAACACAGCAACATAGGTGGTGGTATGCGAGGCGCGTGAAAACACAGTGATATAGAGGAAGCTATAGGAGGTGCGCGAAAACATGGCGATATAGGAGAAGGTATGAGAGGTGCGTGAAAACACTGCGATATAGGGGAAGCTATGAAAGGTGTGTGAAAACACGGCGACATATGGGAAACTATGGGATGTGCGTGGAAACACAGCAATATACGGGAAGTTATGAGACGCGTGTGATAACACAGCGACATAGTGGAAAACATGAGTGGTGCGCGAAAACATGGCGATATAGGTCAAGCTATAAGAGATGAGAGAAAACACAGCGATATTGGCTAAGATATCAGAGGTGCACAAAAACACTGATATTGGGAAGCTATGGGAGGTGTGCGAAAACACAGCGATACAGGGGAACGTATGAGAGGTGCACAAAAACACAGCGATATATGGGAAGCTATGGGAGTAGCGCAAAAACAGCGATATAGACAAGGTATGAAAGGTGCGCGAAGACACAGAGATGTAGGAGAAGCTATGTGCGGTGCGCGAAAACACGGCGATATAGGGGAAGCGATGGGAGGTGCGTGAAAACACGGTGATATAGGAGAAGCTATGAGAGGTGTGCGAAAACACAGCGATTTGGGGGAAGCTATGAGAAGTGTGCGAAAAAAATCGCAATATATGGGAAGCTACGAGAGGTGCGCGAAAACACGGCGATATATGGTAAGCTATGGGAGGCAAGTGCAAACAGGGCAAGAAAGGGGAAGTTATGAGAGGTGCCCTAAAACACTGCGATGTAGGGGAAGCTATGGGAGGTGCACGAAAGCAGAGCGATATAGGAGAAGTGATGAGAGGTGCACGAGAGCACAGTGACACAGGGGAAGCTATGGAAAGTGTGCGAAAACACAGCAATATAGGGGAAGGTACGAGAGGTCTGCGAAAACAGGCAATATAGGGGAAAGTATGAGAGGTGCATGAAAACACAGCGATGTAGGGGAATGTATGAGAGGTACGCAAAAACACGGCGATATAGGGGAATGTATGAGAGGTGTGCGAAAGCACTGCGATATATGGGAAACACTGGGAGGTGCGCGGAAACACAGCGATATACGGGAAGTTATGGGACACGCGCGAAAACATAGCGATATAGTGGAAGATATGAGTGGTGCGCGAAAACATGGTGATATAGGGGAAGCTATAGGAGGTGAGCGAAAACCAGTGATATTAAGGAAGTTATTAGAGGTGCGCGAAAACACAATGATATTGGGGATCTATGGAAGGTGCGGGAAAACACAGCGATCTTGAGGAAGCTATGGGAGGTGTGCGAAAACACAGCGATGCAGGGGAACGTATGAGAGGTGCACGAAAACACAACGATATATGGGAAGCTTCGGGAGTTGCGCAAAAACATAGCGATATAGGGGAAGCTACGAGCGGTGATAGAAAACATAGCGATATAGGGGAATCTATGGGAGGTGCGTGAAAACATCGCAATATATGGGAAGCTATGAGAGGTGCACGAGCACACAGCGGTAGAGGGTTACCAATGCGAGGTGCATGATAACACAGTGATATAGGGGAAAGTATGAGAGGTGCGCAAAAACACGGCGATATATGGAAAGCTATGGGAGGTGCGTGAAAGCAGGGCGATATAGGGGAAGACATGAGAGGTGTGCAAAAGCACAGCGACATAGGGGTAGCTATGGGAGGTGCGTGAAAAAACAGTGATATAAGGGAAGGTATCAGAGGTGCGCTAAAACACAGCAATATAGGGGAAGGTATGAGAGGTCTGCGAAGACACAACAATATAGGGGAAGGTATGAGAGGTGCGCAAATACACAGTGATGTAGGGGAATGTATGAGAGGTACATGAAAACACGACGATATAGGGGAAGGTATGAGAGTTGAGAGAAAACGCAACGATATAGAGGAAATTCTGGGAGGTGCGCAAAATCACAGCGATATAACAGAAGGGATGAGAGGTGCGTGAAAACACATCGATATAGGGGAAGGTATGAGAGGTGAGAGAAAACACAGCTCTACAGGGGAAGGTATGAGAGTTGCACGAAAACACGGCGATATAGTGACAGCTATGAGAGGTGAGCAAAAACACAGCGATATAGTGGAATGTAGGAGAGGTGCGCTAAAACACAGAGATTTTGGGAAAGCTATGAGAGGTGCGTGAAAACACAGCGCAATAGGGGAATGTATGAGAGGTACACGAAAACATGGTGATATATGGGAACCTATGGGATGTGCGCGAAAGCACGGCGATATATGGGAAACTCTGGGAGGTGCGCGGAAACACAGCAATATACGGGAAGTTATGGGACGCGCGCGAAAACACAGCGATATAGTGGAAGATATGAGTGGTGCGCGAAAACGTGGAGATATAGGGGAAGCTATAGGAAGTGAGCGAAAACCAATGATATTGGAGAAGGTATCAGAGGTGCGCAAAAACACAATGATATTGGGAAGCTATGGGAGGTGCGGGAAAACACAGCGATCTTGGGGAAGCTATGGGAGGTGTGCAAAAACACAGCGATGCAGGGGAACGTATGAGAGGTGCATGAAAACACAGCGATATATGGGAAGCTATGGGAGTTGCGCAAAAACATAGCGATATAGGGGAAGGTATGAGAGATGCGAGAAAACATCGCAATATATGGGAAGCTATGAGAGGTGCACAAGAGCACAGCGGTAGAGGGTTAGTTATGAGAGGTGCACGATAACACAGTGATATAGGGGAAGGTATGAGAGGTGCGCAAAAACACGCCGATATATGGAAAGCTATGGGAGGTACGTGAAAGCAGGGCGGTATGGGGGAAGATATGAGAGGTGTGCAAAAGCACAGCGATGTAAGGGAAGCTATGGGAGGTGTGCGAAAGCAGAGCGATATAGGGGAAGTGATGAGAGGTGCACGAGAGCACAGCGACATAGGGGAAGCTATGGGAGGTGCGTGAAAAAACAGTGATATAAGGGAAGGTATCAGAGGTGCGCTAAAACACAGCAATATAGGGGAAGGCATGAGAGGTGACAGAAAACGTAGCGACATAGAGGAAGTTCTGGGAGGTGCGCAAAATCACAGTGATATAACAGAAGGAATGAGAGGTGCGTGAAAACACATCGATATAGGGGAAGCGATGAGAGGTGAGAGAAAACGCAGCTCTATAGGGGAGCATATGAGAGGTGAGAGAAAACACAGCTCTACAGGGGAAGGTATGAGAGCTGTGCGAAAACACGGCGTTATAGTGGCAGCTATGAGAGGTGCGCGAAAACACAGCGCTATAGGGGAATGTATGAGAGGTACACGAAAACATGGTGATATATGGGAACCTATGGGAGGTGCGCGAAAGCACGGCGATATATGGGAAACTCTGGGAGGTGCGCGGAAACACAGCAATATACGGGAAGTTATGGGACGCGCGCCAAAACACAGCGATATAGTGGAAGATATGAGTGGTGCGCGAAAACATGGCGATATAGGGGAAGCTATAGGAGGTGAGCAAAAACCAGTGATATTAAGGAAGGTATTAGAGGTGCGCGAAAACACAATGATATTGGGAAGCTATGGGAGGTGCGGGAAAACACAGCGATATAGGGGAAGCTATGGGAGGTGTGTGAAAACACTGTGATATATGGGAAGCTATGGGAGGTGCGTCAAAACACAGCGACATAGGGGAGGGTATGAGAGGTGCACTAAAACACAGCAGTTATGAGAGGTCTGCGAAAACACAGCGATATTGGGGAAGGTATCAGAGGTGCGCAAAAACACAATGATATTGGAAAGCAATGGGAGGTGCGGGTAAACACAATGATATAAGGGAAGCTATGGGAGGTGTGCGAAAACACAGCGATATATGGGAAGCTATGGCAGTTGCGCGAAAACATAGCGATATAGAGGAAGGTATGAGAGGTGCACGAGAACACAAAGGTAGAGGGTTAGCTATGAGAGGTGCACGATAACACAGTGATATACGGGACGGTGCATGAAAACTGAGAAATATAAGGGAAGTTATGAGAGCTGCTTGATGACACAGCGATATAGGTGAAGATATGACATGTGCGCGAAAACACATCGATATTGGGGAAGGTATGAGAGGTGCGTGAAAACACAATGATATTGGACAGCAATGGGAGGTGCGGGAAAACAATGATATAGGGGAAGGTATGGGTGTTGCGCGAAAACGTAGCGATATAGGGGAAGGTATGAGAGGTGCGTGAAAACATAGTGATATAGGGGAACCTATGGGAGGTGCGTGAAAACATCTCAATATATGGGAAGCTATGAGAGGTGCACGAGAACACAGTGATATAGGGGAAGGCATGAGAGCTGCTTGATGACACAGCGATATAGGAGAAGATGTGACATGTGCGCGAAAACACGGTGATATTGGGGAAGGTATGAGATGTGCGCAAAAGCACAGCGATGTAGGGGAATGTATGAGAGGTATGTGAAAACACAACGAATTAGCGGAAGGTATGTGAGGTGAGACAGAACGCAGCGCTATAGGGGAAGGTATGTGAGCTGCGCGAAAACATGGCAATATAGTGGCAGCTATGAGAGGTGAAAAAATACACAGCGATATAGGGGAAGCTATGAGAGGTGTGCGATAACACCGCAATGTAGGGGAATATATGAGAGGTGCGCAGAAACACGGCGATGTAGGGGAAGCAATGCGAAGTGCGTGAAAACACGGCGAAATAGAGGAAGGTATGAGAGGTGCACGAAAACACATCGATATGGGGAAGCTAAAAGAAGTGCGCGAAAACTCAGCAATATAGTGGAATGTAGGAGAGGTGTATGAAAACAGAGATTTTGGGAAAGCTATGAGAGGTGCGCGAAAACAGCGCTATAGGGGAATGTATGAGTGGTGCGTGAAAACATGGCGATATAGAGGTACCTATGGGAGGTGCGCGGAAACACAGCAATATACAGGAAGTTATGGGACGCGCGCAAAAACACAGCGATATAGTGGAAGCTATAAGAGGTAAGCGAAAACACAGGGATATTGGGGAACGTATCAGAGGTGCGCGAAAGCACAATGATATTGGAAAGCAATGGCAGGTGTGGGAAAACACAGCGATATAGGGGAAGCTATCGGAGGTGTGCGAAAACACAGCGATGTATGGGAATCTATGGGAGTTGCGCGAAAATGTAGCGATATAGGGGAAGGTATGAGAGGTGCGAGAAAACATATCGATATAGGGGAAGCTATGAGAGGTGCACGAGAACACAGCGGTAGAGGGTTAGCTATGAGAGGTGCACGATAACACAGTGTTATAGGGGAAGGTATGAGAGGTGCGCAAAAACACGGCGATATATGGGAAGCTATGGGAGGTGTGTGAAAGCAGAGCGATATAGAGGAAGTGATGAGAGGTGCACGAAAACACAGCAACATAGGGAAGCTATGGGAGGTGCGTGAAAAAACAATGATAAAGGGGAAGGTATCAGAGGTGCGCTGAAACACAGCAATATAGGGGAAGGCATGAGAGGTCTGCGAAAACACGGCGATATAGGGGAAGGTATGAGAGGTGCGCAAAAACACAGCGATGTAGGGGAATGTATGAGAGGTACGCGAAAACACGGCGAATTAGCGGAAGGTATGAGAGGCGAGACAGAACGCAGCTCTATAGGGGAAGGTATGAGAGCTGCGCGAAAACATAGCGATATAGGGGAAGCTATGAGACGTGTGCGATAACAGCGTGATGTAGGGGAAGATATAAGAGGTGCGCAGAAACACGGCGATGTAGGGAAGCAAAGCGAGGTGCGTGAAAACAGAGCGAAATAGGGGCAAGTATGAGGGGTGCACGAAAACACATCGATATGAGGAAGCTAAAAGAAGTGCGCGAAAACACAGCAATATAGTGGAATGTAGGAGAGGTGCGCGAAAACACAGAAATTTTGGGAAAGCTATGAGAGGTGCGCGAAAACAGTGCTATAGGGGAATGTTGAGAGGTGCGCGAAAACATGGCGATATAAAGGTACCTATGGGAGGTGCGCGGAAACACAGCAATATACAGGAGGTTATGGGACGCGCGCAAAAACACACCGATATAGGGGAAGGTATCAGAGGTGTGCGAAAACACAATGATATTGGAAAGCAATGGGAGTTGCGGGAAAACACAGTGATATAGGGGAAGGTATGAGATGTGCATGAAAACACAGCGATATTGAGGAAGCTTTAGGAGGTGCACAAAAACACGGCGATATAGGAGTAGGTATGACAGATGAACGAAAACTCAGCTAAAAAGGGGAAGGTATGAGAGATGCGGGGGAACACGGCGATATAGGCAAAGCTATGAGAGATGAGCGAAAACACAGCGATATAGGGGCAGCTATGGGAGGTGAGCGAAAACACTGCGATATACGGGAAGCTATAAATCATAGCTGTGCGAGAAATCATAGTGATTTAGGGGAAGCTATGAGACGTGTGCGAGAAATCATAGCCATATAGGGGAACCTATGGGAGGTGCCTGAAAACATCTCAATATATGGGAAGCTATGAGAGGTGCACGATAACACAGTGATATAGGGAAAGGCATGAGAGGTGCGCAAAAACACGCCGATATATGGGAAGCTATGGGAAGTGCGTGAAAGCAGGGCGATATAGGGAAAGGCATGAGAGGTGCGCAAAAACACGCCGATATATGGGAAGCTATGGGAGGTGCGTGAAAATAGGGCGATATAGAGGAAGTGATGAGAGGTGCACGAAAGCACAGCAACATAGGGGAAGCTATGGGAGGTGCGTGAAAACTGAGCACTATACGGGAAGTTATGAGAGCTGCTTGATGACACAGCGATATAGGAGAAGATATGACATGTGCGTGAAAACACGGTGATATTGGGGAAGGTATGAGAGGTGTGTTAAAAAACAGCGATATAGGGGAAGGTATCAGAGGTGCGCTGAAACACAGCAATATAGGGGAAGGCATGAGAGGTCTGCGAAAACACGGCGATATAGGGGAAGGTATGAGAGGCGTGCAAAAGCACAGCGATATAAGGGAAGCTATGGGATCTGAGTGAAAACACGATGATATAGGGAAAGTTATGAGAGCTGCTTGATGACACAGCGATATAGGAGAAGATATGACATGTGCGTGAAAACACGGTGATATTGGGGAAGGTATGAGAGGTGTGTTAAAAAACAGCGATATAGGGGAAGGTATCAGAGGTGCGCTGAAACACAGCAATATAGGGGAAGGCATGAGAGGTCTGCGAAAACACGGCGATATAGGGGAAGGTATGAGAGGCGTGCAAAAGCACAGCGATATAAGGGAAGCTATGGGATCTGAGTGAAAACACGATGATATAGGGAAAGTTATGAGAGCTGCTTGATGACACAGCGATATAGGAGAAGATATGACATGTGCGTGAAAACACGGTGATATTGGGGAAGGTATGAGAGGTGTGTTAAAAAACAGCGATATAGGGGAAGGTATCAGAGGTGCGCTGAAACACAGCAATATAGGGGAAGGCATGAGAGGTCTGCGAAAACACGGCGATATAGGGGAAGGTATGAGAGGCGTGCAAAAGCACAGCGATATAAGGGAAGCTATGGGATCTGAGTGAAAACACGATGATATAGGGAAAGTTATGAGAGCTGCTTGATGACACAGCGATATAGGAGAAGATATGACATGTGCGTGATAACACGGTGATATTGCAGAAGGTATGAGAGGTGTGTGACAAAACAGCGATATAGGAGAAGGTATCAGAGGTGCGCTGAAACACAGCAATATAGGGGAAGACATGAGAGGTCTGCGAAAACACGGCGATATAGGGGAAGGCATGAGAGGTCTGCGACAACACGGCGATATAGGGGAAGGTATGAGAGGTGCGCAAAAACACAGCGATGTAGGGGAGTGTATGAGAGGTACGCGAAAACACGGTGAATTAGCGGAAGGTATGTGAGGTGAGACAGAACGCAGCTCTATAGGGGAAGGTATGTGAGCTGTGCGAAAACATGGCAATATAGTGGCAGCTATGAGAGGTGAGGAAAAGCACAGCGATGTAGGGGAAGGTATGAGAAGTGCGCGAAAATAGAGCGATATAGGGGACGCTATGAGAGGTGTGCGATAACACCGCGATGTAGGGGAAGGTATGAGAGGTGCGCAGAAACACGGCGATGTAGGGGAAGCAATGTGAGGTGCGTGAAAACACAGCGAAATAGGGGAAGGTATGAGAGGTGCACGAAAACACATCGATATGGGAAAGCTAAGAGAAGTGCGCGAAAACACAGCGATATAGTGGAATGTAGGACAGGTGCGCGAAAACACAGAGATTTTGGGAAAGCTATGAGAGGTGCACGAAAACAGCGCTATAGGGGAATGTATGAGAGGTGCGTGAAAACATGCCGATATAGGGGAACCTATGGGAGGTGCGCGGAAACACAGCAATATACAGGAAGTTATGGGACGCGCGCAAAAACACAGCGATGTAGTGGAAGATATGAGTGGTGCGCGAAAACATAGCTATATAGGGGAACCTATGGGAGGTGCGTGAAAACATCTCAATATATGGGAAGCTATGAGAGGTGCACGATAACACAGTGATATAGGGGTAGCTATGAGAGGTGCGTGAAAACACTGTGATATATGGGAAGCTATGGGAGGTGCGTCAAAACACAGCAACATAGGGGAGGGTATGAGAGGTGCACTAAAACACAGAAGTTATGAGAGGTCTGCGAAAAGACAGTGATATGGGGGAAGCTATGACAGGTGCACGAAAACACATTGATATTGGGAAAGCTACGAGAGGTGAGCGTAAACACAGCGCTATTGACGAATATATGAGAGGTGCGTGAAAACACGGCGATATAGCGGAAGCAATGAGGGGTGCGTGCAAAGGCAGCGATATAGGGGACGGTATGCGAGGTGCGTGAAAACACAGTGATATAGAAGAAGGAATGAGAAGTGCATGAAAACACAACGATATAGAGGAAGCTATAGGAGGTGCACAAAAACACGGCGATATAGGAGTAGGTATGATAGATGAGCGAAAACTCAGCTAAAAAGGGGAAGGTATGAGAGGTGCATGAGAACACGGCGATATAGGCAAAGCTATGAGAGGTGAGCAAAAACACAGCGATACAGGGGAAGCTATGGGAGGTGTGCGAAAACACAGCGATACAGGGGAAGGAATGAGAGGTGCGAAAAAACAGCGATAACTGGGAAGCTATGGGAGGTGCGTGAAAACACGGCGATATAGGAGAAGATATGAGAGGTGCGCGAAAAGACAGAGATGTAGGGGAAGCGATGCGAGTTGCGCGAAAACACAGCATTATAGCGGAAGGTATGAGAGGTGCGAGAAAACACAGCGATATAGGGGACGCTATGGGAGGTGCGCTACAACACAGCGATATAGGAGTAGGTATGAGAGCTGCGAGAAAACACGGCGATATAGTGGCAGCTATGAGAGGTGAGCAAAAACACAGTGATATAGGGGCAGGTATGAAAAGTGAGCGATAAAAGAGCGATATAGGGGAAGCTACGAGAGGTGCGCGATAACACCGCAATGTAGGGGAAGGTATGAGAGGTGCGCAGAAACACGGCGATGTAGGGGAATATATGACAGGTGTGTGAAATCAGGGCGATACAGGGGAAGCTATGAGAGGTGAGCAAAAACACGGTGATATAGGGGAATGTATGAGAGGTGCGTGAAAACATGGCGAGATAGGGGAACCTATGGGAGGTGCGTGGAAACACAGCAATATATGAGAAGTTACGGGACGCACGCTAAAACACAGCGATATAGTGGAAGATATGAGTGGTGCGCGAAAACATCGCGATATACGGGAAGCTATAAGAGGTAAGCGAAAACACAGCGATATTGGGGAAGGCATCAGAGGTGTGCGAAAACAGAATGATATTAGAAAGCAATGGGAGGTGTGGGAAAACACAGCAATTTATGGGAAGCTATGGGAATTGCACGAAAACGTAGTGATATAGGGGAAGGTATGAGAGGTGCGAGAAATCATAACGATATAGGGGAACCTATGGGAGGTGCGTGAAAACATCTCAATACATGGGAAGCTATGAGAGGTGCACGATAACACAGTGATATAAAGGAAGATATGAGAGGTGCGCAAAAACACGCCGATATATGGGAAGCTATGGGAGGTACGTGAAAGCAGGGTGATATAGGGGAATGCATGAGAGGTGCGCAAAAGCACAGCAACATAGGGGAAGCTATGGGAGATGCGTGAAAACTGAGCAATATAGGGGAAGTTATGAGAGCTGCTTGATGACACAGCGATATAGGAGAAGATATGACATGTGAGCGAAAATACAGCGATGTAGCGGAATGTATGAGAGGTGAGAAACAACGTAGCTCTATAGGGGAAGGTATGAGTGCTGCGCGATAACATGGCAATACAGTGGCAGCTATGAGAGGTGAGCAAAAACACAGCGATATAGGGGAAGGTATGAGAGGTGTGCGATAACACCGCAATGTAGGGGAAGATATGAGAGGTGTGCAGAAACACGGTGATGTAGGGGAAGCAATGCGAGGAGCGTGAAAATACAACGAAATAGAGGAAGGTATGAGAGGTGCATGAAAACACGTCGATATGGGGAAGCTAAGAGAAGTGCACGAAAACACAGCGATATAGTGGAATGTAGGAGAGGTGAGCGAAAACAGAGAGATTTTGGGAAAGCTATGAGAGGTGCGCGAAAACAGCGCTATAGGGGAATGTATGAGTGGTGCGCGAAAACATGGTGATATAAGGTAACCTATGGGAGGTGCGCGGAAACACAGCAATATGCAGGAAGTTATGGGATGCTTGCAAAAACACAGCGATATAGTGGAAGATATGAGTGGTGCGCGAAAACATCGCGATATAGGGGAAGCTATAAGAGGTGAGCGAAAACACAGCGATATTGGGGAAGGTATCAGAAGTGCACGAAAACACAATGATATTGGAAAGCTATGGGAGGTGCAGGAAAACACTGCGATATAGGGGAAGCTATGGGAGGTGTGCGAAAACACAGCGATACAGGGGAAGCTATGGGAGGTGCGTGAAAACATCTCAATATATGGGAAGCTATGAGAGGTGCACGAGAACACAGTGATATATGGGAAGCTATGGGAGGTGCGTGAAAGCAGGGCGATATAGGGGAAGGCATGAGAGGTGCGCAAAAGCACAGCGATGTATGGGAAGCTATGGGAGGTTTGCGAAAACAGAGCGATATAGAGGAAGTGATGAGAGGAGCACGAAATCACAGAGCATAGTTGAAGCTATAGGAAGTGCGTGAAAAAAACAGCGATATAGGGGAAGGTATCAGAGGTGCGCTGAAACACAGCAATATAGGGGAAGGCATGAGAGGTCTGCGAAAACACGGCAATATAGGGGTAGGTATGAGAAGTGCGCGAAAACATGGCGACATAGGTGAAGCTGTAAGGGGTGAGGGAAAACACAGCGATATTGGGGAAGGTATCAGAGGTGCGCAAAAACACAATGATATTGGGAAGCTATGGGAGGTGCATGAAAACCGCAGTATATGGGAAGCTATGGGACGTGCGTGAAAGCTGAGTTATTTAGGGGAAGGCATGAGAGGTGCACAAAAGCACAGCGATGTAGGGGAAGCTATGGGAGGTTTGCGAAAACAGAGTGATATAGAGGAAGTGATGAGAGGAGCACGAAATCACAGAGACATAGGGGAAGCTATGGGAGGTGCGTGAAAAAAACAGCGATATAGTGGAGGGTATCAGAGGTGCGCTGAAACACAGCAATATAGGGGAAGGCATGAGAGGTCTGCGAAAACACGGCGATATAGGGGTAGGTATGAGAAGTGCGCGAAAACATGGCGGCATAGGTGAAGCTGTAAGAGGTGAGGGAAAACACAGCGATATTGGGGAAGGTATCAGAGGTGCGCAAAAACACAATGATATTGGGAACCTATGGGAGGTGTGGGAGAACACATCGATATAGGGGAAGCTATGAGACCTGCATGAAAACAAAGCGATATGGGAAAACTATGGGAGGTGTGCAGAAACGCAGTGATACGGGGAACGTAGGAGAGCTGCACGAAAACACAGCGATATATGTGAAGCTATGGGAGTTGCGCAAAAACATAGCGATACAGGAGAAGGTATGAGAGGTACGCGAAGACGGAGAGGTATGAGAGGTGTTTTTGCACACCTCTCATACCACCTCCTATATCGCTGTGTTTTCGTGCACCTCTCATATCTTCCCCTATATCGACGTGTTTTCATGCACCTCTCATACCTTCCCCTATATCGACGTGTTTTCACGCACCTCTCATACCTTCACGTACATCGCTGTGTTTTAGCGCACCTCCCATAGCTTCCCCTATATCGCCGTGTTTCCGCGCACCTCTCATAGCTTCCACTATATCCCTGAGTTTTCGCAGACCTCTCAAACTTCTTCTATATGGCTGTGTTTTCGTGCACCTCGCATACCTTCCCCTATATCGTTCTGTTTTCGCACACCTCCAGCAGCTTCCCCTAAATCGATGTTTTCGCGCACCTCTCATGCCTTCCCCTATATCGCTGTATATTCACACACTTCTCATAGCTTCCTGTTTATCACTGTCTTTTCGCTCACCTCTCATAACTACCCCTATATCACCGTTTTCACGCACCTCCTATAGTTTCCCATATATCGCCGTGTTTTCAAGAACCTCTCATACCTTCCCATTTTTCGCTGTGTTATCGCGCACCTCTCATAGCTTCCCCTCTATTGCTGTGTTCTCGTGCACCTCTCATAGGTTTCCATATATTGCAATGTGTTCGCGCACCTCTCATAGCTTCCCCCAAATCGCTGTGTTTCCGCGCACCTCTCATAACCTCCCCTTTTTAGCTGAATTTTAGCACATCTCTCATACAGTCGCCTGTATCGACATGTTTTCACGCACCTCTCATACCTTCACGTATATTGCCGTGTTTTTGGGCACCTCCCATAGCTTCCCATATATCACTGTGTTTTCGCACACCTCACATACCTTCCCCTATATCGCTGTGTTTTCGCGCACCTCCCATAGCTTCCCCTATATCGCTGTGTTTTCACACACCTCTCATCCCTTCCCCTGTATCGCTGTGATTTCGCACAACTCTCATAGCACCCCTATATCGCTGTGTTTTCGTGCACCTCTCATACCGTCCCCATATCGCTGTGTTTTCGTGCACCTCTCATATCTTCCCCTATATCGACATGAATTCGCGCACCTCTCATACCTTCCCGTACATCGCCGTGTTTTAGCGCACCTCTCATAGCTCCCACTATATCGCCGTGTTTTTGTGCACCTCTCAGAACTTCTCCTATATCGCTGTCTTTTTGCGCACGTTCCATAACTTCCCCTATATCGCTGCATTTTCGAGCACCTGCTATAGCTTCCGCTATATCGCTGTTTTCCCGCAACTCCCATAACTTCCTCTATATCACTGTGTTTTCGCACACCTCTCGTACCTTCCCATATATCACAATATTTTCGCGCACCTCGCATACCTTGCCCTATATCGCTGTGCTTTGCTCACCTCTCATACCCTCCCCAAAATTGCTGTGTTCTCACACACCTCCCATAGCTTCCCATATATCGCTGTGTTTTCGTGCACCTCTCATACATTCCCCTACATCGCCCTGTTTTCGCGCACCTCTCATAACTTCTCCTATATCACTGTCTTTTTGCGCACTTTCCATAGCTTCCCCTATATCGCTGCGTTTTCGAGCACCTGCTATAGCTTCCGCTATATCGCTGTGCTTTCCCGCTACTCCCATACCTTCCACTATATCACTGTATTTTCGCCACCTCTCATATCTTCCCATATATCGCTGTATATTCACACACTTCTCATAGCTTCCTGTTTATCACTGTCTTTTCGCTCACCTCTCATAACTACCCCTATATCACCGTTTTCACGCACCTCCTATAGTTTCCCATATATCGCCGTGTTTTCAAGAACCTCTCATACCTTCCCATTTTTCGCTGTGTTATCGCGCACCTCTCATAGCTTCCCCTCTATTGCTGTGTTCTCGTGCACCTCTCATAGGTTTCCATATATTGCAATGTGTTCGCGCACCTCTCATAGCTTCCCCCAAATCGCTGTGTTTCCGCGCACCTCTCATAACCTCCCCTTTTTAGCTGAATTTTAGCTCATCTCTCATACAGTCGCCTGTATCGACATGTTTTCACGCACCTCTCATACCTTCACGTATATTGCCGTGTTTTTGGGCACCTCCCATAGCTTCCCATATATCACTGTGTTTTCGCACACCTCACATACCTTCCCCTACATCGCCCTGTTTTCGCGCACCTCTCATAACTTCTCCTATATCACTGTCTTTTTGCGCACTTTCCATAGCTTCCCCTATATCGCTGCGTTTTCGAGCACCTGCTATAGCTTCCGCTATATCGCTGTGCTTTCCCGCTACTCCCATACCTTCCACTATATCACTGTATTTTCGTCACCTCTCATATCTTCCCATATATCGCTGTTTTCACGCACCTCGCATACCTTCCCATATATCGCTGTGCTCTACTCACCTCTCATACCTTCCCCAAAATTGCTGTTTTTGCGCACCTCCCATAGCCTCCCCGATATCACTGTGTTTTCGCGCACCTCCCATAGCCTCCCTGATATCACTGTGTTTTCGCGCACCTCTCATAGCCTCACTGATATCACTGTGTTTTCGCGCACCTCTCATACCTTCCCCTGAATCGCTGTGATTTCTCACAACTCCCATAGCTTTACTAATATCAATCTGTTTTCACACACCTCTCATACCTCCCCCTATATCGCTGTGTTTTCGCTCACCTCTTATAGCTTCCCCTATATCGTCGTGTTTTCATGCACCTCTCATACCATCGCCCACATCGCCGTGTTTTCGCGCACCTCTCAGAGCTTCTTCTATATGGCTGTGTTTTCGTGCACCTCGCATACCTTCCCCTATATCTTTGTGTTTTTGCACACCTCTCGTAGCTTCCCCTAAATCGCTGTGTTTTCGCGCACCTCTCAGAGCTTCCCCTATATCACCTTGTTTTCACGCACCTCCCATAGTTTCCCATATATCGCCGTGTTTTCAAGAACCTCTCATACCTTCCCATTTTTCGCTGTGTTATCGCGCACCTCTCATAGCTTCCCCTCTATTGCTGTGTTATCGTGCACCCCTCATAGGTTTCCATATATTGCATTGTGTTTGTGCACCTCTCATCGCCGTGTTTTCGGTCACCTCTTATAGCTTCTCCTATATCGGCTTGTTATCGCGCATCCCTCATAGCTTCCCCTACATCATGGTGTTTTTGCGTACCTCACATAGCTTCCCATATATCGCTTGGCTTTCGCTCACCTCTCATAACTTCCCCTACATCGCAGTCTTTTCGCGCACCTCTCACAGCTTCTCCTACATTGCTGTGTTTTCACATATCTCCCATAGCCTCCCCTACATCTCTGTGTTTTCGCGCACCTATCATACCTTCCCCTAAATCACTGTGTTTTTGCTCATCTCTTATAGCTTCCACTATAATGCCATTTTTTGCCCACCTCCCATAGCTTCCTCTATATTTTTTCGTATATATATGCGCATGTCTCATAGTTTCCACGACATTGCTTTGTATTCGCGCACCTCTCACAGCTTCCGCTACATTGTTGTCTTCTCGCGCAGCTCACTTAGGTTCCCCCATATCGCCATGTTTTCGCGTGTATACGCGCACCTCCTTCAGCTTCCCCAATATCACTGTGTTTTTGCGCACCTTCCATAGCTTCCACTATATCGCCGTGCTTTCGTGCACCTCTCATACCTACCCCCATATTGATGTGTTATCGTGCACCTCTTATACCTTCCCCTATATTGCTGTGTTTTCGTGCACCTCTGATACTTCCCCTCTATCGCCGTGTTTCCGCTCACCTCTCATACATTCCCCTATATCGCTGTGTTGCCGTGCACCTCTGATACCTTCCCTTATAATGCTCTGTGCTCATGCACCTCTTATACCTTCCCCTCCAACGCTGTGTGTTCGCGCACCTCCCATAGCTTCCCCTATATCGTCGAGTTTTTGTGCACCTCCGGTAGCTTCCCCTACATCTCTGTGTTTTCACGCACCTCTCATACCTTTCCCTATAACACAGTGCTTTTGCGCACCTTCCATTTCTTCCCCTATATCCCCGTGTTTTTCGGCAACTCTCATAGATTCCCTGATATTGCTCTGTTTTCGCGCACCTCTTATACCTTCCCTTATATCGTTGTGTTTTCGCGCACCTCCCATAGCTTCCCCAATGTCGTTGTGTTATCACGCAACTCTCATAGATTTCCCTATATCGGTGTGTTTTCGCGCACCTCCCATAGATTCCCCTATATCGCTGTGTTATCACGCACCTCTCATAGCTTCCCCTGTTTCGCTGCATTTTCGATCACCTCTCACAGCGTCCAATATATCGCTGCGTGTTCGTGCACCTCTCATAGCTTCCACTATAATGCCATTTTTTTTGCGCTCCCGTAGCTTCCTCTATATCTTTGAGCTTTTGTGCACGTTTCATAGTTTCCCCGACATTGCTTTGCTTCGCGCACCTCTCACAGCTTCCCCTACATTGCTGTCTTCTCACGCACCCTCCATACCTACTCTTATAGCTTCCACTATAATGCCATTTTTTGCCCTCCTCCCATAGCTTCCTCTATATATCCGTATATATATGCGCATGTCTCATAGTTTCCCCGACATTGCTTTGTATTCGCACACCTCTCACAGCTTCCTCTACATTGCTGTGTTTTCACGCACCTCCCATAGCCTCCCCTACATCTCTGTGTTTTCGTGCACCTCTCATACCTTTCCCTAAATCACTGTGTTTTTGATCACCTCTCATAGCTTCCACTATAATGCCATTTTTTGCCCTCATCCCATAGCTTCCTCTATATATCTGTATATATATGCGCATGTCTCATATATCTCCATGTATACGCGCACCTCCTTCAGCTTCCCCAATATCACTGTGTTTTTGCGCACCTTCCATAGCTTCCACTATATCGCCGTGCTTTCGTGCACCTCTCATACCTACCCCCATATTGATGTGTTATCGCGCACTTCTTATACCTTCCCCTATATTGCTGTGTTTCCGCGCACATCTCATTCCTTCCCCTATATCGCCATGTTTCCGCTCACCTCTCATACATTCCCCTATATCGCCGTGTTTCCGCTCACCTCTCATACATTCCCCTATATCGCCGTGTTTCCGCTCACCTCTCATACATTCCCCTATATTGCTGTGTTGCCGTGCACCTCTGATACCTTCCCCTATGACGCTCTGTGCTCGTGCACCTCTTATACCTTCCTCTCTATCGCTGTGTGTTCGCGCACCTCCCATAGCTTCCCCTATATCGCCGAGTTTTCGTGCACCTCCAGTAGCTTCCCCTACATCCCTGTGTTTTCACGCACCTCTCATAGATTCCCTGATATTGCTCTGTTTTCGCACACCTCTTATACCTTCCCTTATATCGTTGTGTTTTCGCACACCTCCCATAGCTTCCCCAATGTCGCTGTGTTATCACGCAACTCTCATAGATTTCCCTATATCGGTGTGTTTTCGCCCACCTCCCATAGATTCCCCTATATCGCTGTGTTATCATGCACCTCTCATAGCTTCCCCTGTTTCACTGCATTTTCGATCACCTCTCACAGCGTCCAATATATTGCTGCGTGTTCGTGCACCTCTCATAGCTTCCCCTATAATGCCATTTTTTTTGCACACCTCCCGTAGCTTCCTCTATATCTTTGTGCTTTTGTGCACGTCTCATAGTTTCCCCAACATTGCTTTGCTTCGCGCACCTCTCACAGCTTCCCCTACATTGCTGCCTTCTCGCGCACCGCCCATACCTACCCACATATCGCCGTGTTTTCGCGCACCTCTCATACATTTCCCTATATCTCCGTGTTTTCGCACATCTCCCATAGCTTCCCCAATATCATTGTGTTTTCGCGGACGTCCCATAGCTCCCCCTATATCACTGTGTTTTCTGGCACCTCTCATACCTTCACCTATATCGTTATGTTTTCGCGCACATTTCATACCTTTCCCTATATCGCTGCATTTTCGCGCACCTCCCATAGCCTCCCCGATATCGCTGTGTTTTCGAGCACCTCTCATACCTTCCCCTGTATTGCTGTGTTTTCATACACCTCCCATAGCTTCCCCTACATCGCTGTGTTTTCGTGCACCTCTCATAGCTTCTCCTATATCACTGTCTTTTCGCGCAATTCCCATAGCTTCCTCTATATCGCTGTCTTTTCGCGCAAATCTCATAGCTTCCCCTATATCATAGTGTTTTCGCACACCTCTCATACATTCCTCTACATCGCCGAGGTTTTGCGCACCTCTCATAACTGCCCATATATGGCTGTGTTTTTGCGCACCTCTTACAGCTTCCCCTACATGGCTGTGTTCTCCCGCAGCTCCCATAACTTCTCCCATATCGCCGTGTTTGCACGCACCTCTCATACATTTCCCATATCTCCGCGTTTTCACGCACCTCCCATAGCTTCCCTAACATCACTGTGTTTTCACACACCTCCCAGAGCTTCCCCTATATCGCTGTGCTTTCAGGCACCTCTGATACCTTCCCCCATATCGCTGTGTTATCTTCGAGCATAAATCGCGTCAAACAGTTCAGAAAACGGCTGCCTCGACGAGGGTGTGAGCGTTAACGGCAAACAGGAAGATGTTCGTATGCAAATTTTGAGTAGCAACCTCCAATTTGAAAACACAATACGAACAGATTTCAAAAAAATTAAGGACCTACGAATGAAACAAGTAAGAGGTTCATCAGTATTGAAAATCCACAGACACACCCAAATCCGGGAACACCACCAAACCCTCTCACACCCGCATTAGAGGATGCTAAAGAAATAATCATTTCAAAACCTTCAAAAAATATCTCTCTGCACAAGTTTAAAGTGGCGAGCTGAGGTTTGGCTAGAGGTGAAAGGCTAGTGGCGAGTATTGGCGAAAGGCTAGAGGCGAGGCTTCGCTAGAGGCTAGAGGCTAGGGTCGAGGCTTGGCTAGAGGCGAGAGACGAAGCTTGGCTAGAGGCTAGAAGCAAGGCTTGGCTAGAGGCGAGAGGCGAGTCTTGGCTAGAGGCGAGAGGCGGTGATATCGCCATGATTTCGTGCACCTCTCATACCTTTCCCTATATCGCCGAGATTTCGCACACCTCTCATAGCTTCCCTTATATTGCCGTTTTCGTAGACATCCCATAGATTCCCCTATATTGCTGTGTATTCGTGCACCTCCCATAGATTCCCCTATATCGCTGTGTTTTCGCGCACCTCCCATAGATTCCCCTACATCGCTGTTATCGCGTACATTTCACACCTTCCCCTACATCGCTGTGTCTTCGCGCACCTCCCATAGCTTCCTCTATATTGCTTTGTTTTCGCGCACCTCGCATACCTTCTCCTATATCGCCATGTTTACGCAGACCTCCCATACCTTCCCCTATGTCGCTGTTTTTACTCACCTCTCATCCATTCCCCTATATCGCTGTGTTTTCGCGCACCTCCCATAGCTTCCCCTATATTGCTGCGTTCCCGTGCACTTCTCATAGCTTCTCGAATATCACTGTGTTTTCGCGCACCTCCCATAGCTTCCCCTATATCGCTGTGTTTTCGCGCACCTCCCATAGCTTCCCCTATAGTGCCGTGCATTCGCATGCCTCTCATACATTCTCCTATATCGCTGTGTTTTCGTGCACCTCCCATAGCTTCCCCTTTTATCGCCATGTTTTCACGCACCTCCCATAGCTTCCCCAAAATCGCTGTTTTCGCACACCTCTTATACCTTCGTCTATGTCGCTCTGTATTTGTGCACCACACAGCTTCTCCCATATCGCCGTTTTTTCGCTCGCCTCTCACACCTTGCCCTATATAGCCGCGTTTTCACGCACTTCTCATACATTGCACTATATTCCTCTGTTTTCGCGCACCTCGCATAGCTTCCACTGTTTTGCTGTGTTTTTGCGCACCTCTCATACATTCCGCTGTATTGCTGTGTTTTCACACACCTCCCACAGCTTCCCCTATAATGCTGTTTTCGCTCATGTCTCAGACCTTCCCCTATATCGCTGTGCTTTCGCGCACCTCTCATAGCTTCCCCTATATCGCTGTGTGTTTGCTTCCTTCTCATAACTTCCCCTATATCGCCGTATTTTCCCGCACCACCAATAGCTTCCCCTACATCGCTGTGTTGTCGCGCACTTCTCATACCTTCCCCTATATCACCGTGTTTTCGTGCACCTCTCTTACCATCACCTATATCGCCGTGTCTTCAAACACCTCCGGTAGCTTCAGTTATATCACTCTTTTCGCGCACCTCGCATAGCTTCCCGTGTATTGCTTTGTTTTCACGCACCTCTCATACCTTCCCCTATATCGCCGTGTTCATGCAGATCTCCCATACCTTCCCCTATGTTGCTGTGTTTTTGCTCACCTCTCATCCATTCCCCTATATCACTGTGTTTTCACGCACCTCCCATAGTTTCCCCTTTATCACTGTATTTTTGTGCATCCCTGATAGCTTCCCCTATATTGCTGTGTTTTTGCGCACCTCCGATAGCTTCCGCTTTATCGTCGTATTTTGGGCACCTCCCATTGCTTCCCCTACAACACTGTGTTGTCGCGCACTTCTCAGACCTTTCCCTATATTGCCCTGTTTTCGTGCACCTCTCACACCATCCCGTACATCGCCGTTTCTTCGTGCACCTCCCATAGCTTCCGCTATATTGCTTTTTTCGCGCACCTACCATAGGTTCCCCGATATCGCCATGTTTACATGCACCTCTCATACATTCCCCTATATCTCTCTGTTTTCGCACACCTCTCCTAGCTTCTGCTATATTGCCATTTTTGCACAGCTCTCATAGATTCCCCTTTATCGCTGCGTTTTTGCACACCTCCCATAGCTTCCCCTAAATTGCTGTGATTTTGCACACCTCCCATAGCTTCCCCTACATTGCCATGTTTTGGCATACCTCTCATAGCTTCCCCTACATCGCCGTGTTTTCGCGCACCACTCATACCTTCCCCTATATCACTGTGTTTTCACACACATCCAATAGTTTCCTATATATCGCCTTGTTTTTGTGCAGCTCTCCTCCCTTCCCTTACATCGCTGCGTTTTCGCGTACCTCCCATAGTTTCCTCTACATTGCCATGTTTTTGCGCACCTCACATACCTTCCCCTATATCGTTGTATTTTCTAGCACCTCTCATAGCTTCTCCTATATCAGCGATGTAGGGGAGTAGGCTAAGGTATGAGAGGTGCGCGACATTACAGCGTTATAGGGGAAATTATGAGAGGTGCACAAAATCACAGCGATATAGGGGAAGGTATGAGAGCTGTGTGATAACACAGCGATATAGAGGAAGGTATGAGAGGTACACGAAAACACGGCGATATAGGGGAAGCTATGGGAGGTGTGCGAAAGCAAAGCGATATAAGGGAAGGTATGAGAGTTGTTCAAAAACACGGCGATATTGGGGAAGTTATGGGCGTTGCGCGAAAATGCAGTGATGTAGGGGAAGCTATGAGAGGTGCACGAAAACACGGTCATATAGAGGAAGCTATGAGATTTGCGCTAAAAGACAGCAATATAGGGGAAGCTATGGGAGGTGCGCGAATAGACAGTGATATAAAAAAGCTATGAGAGGTGCAAGAAAACACAGCAATATAGGGGAAGGTATGAGAGGTGCGCAAAAATGCGGCGATATAGTGGAAGATATGAGAGGTGCACAAAAACACGGCGATTTAGGGGAAACTATGGGAGGTGCGCGAAAATGCAGCAATGTATGGGAAAGGATGAGAGGTGCGCGAAATCACAGCAACATAGGGGAAGATAGGAGAGTTCCACAAAAACAAGGCGATATACAGGAAACTATTGGATGTGCGTGAAAACACAGCGATATTGGGGAAGGTATGAGTGGTGCGCGAAAACACAGCGATATAGGGGAAGGTATGAGAGCTGTGTGATAACACAGCGATATAGGGGAAGGTATGAGAGGTACACGAAAGCATGGTGATATAGGGGAAGGTATGGAAGGTGCACAAAAACACAGCGATATAGGGGTTCTATGGGAGGTGCACAAAAACGCAGCGATATAGGGGAAGGTAAGGGAGGTGCGCGAAAACACGGCGATATAGGGTAGTTATAAGAGGTGAGGAAAACACGGCGATGTGGGGGAAGCTGTGGGAGGTGCGCGAAAACACAGCGATGTGCGGGAAGCTATGAGAAGTGTGCGAAATCACAGCGACATAGGGAAAGTTAGGAGAGCTGCACAAAATCAAGGCGATATGTAGGAAACTATTGGCTGTGCATGAAAACACAGCGATATAGGGGAAGGTATGAGAGGTGCGCAAAAATGCGGCGATATAGTGGAAGATATGAGAGGTGCGCAAAAACACGGCAATGTAGGGGAAACTATGGGAGGTGCGCGAAAACGCAGCTATGTATGGGAAAGGATGAGAGGTGCACGGAATCACAGCGACATAGGGGAAGGTAGGAGGGTTCCACAAAAACAAGGCGATATATAGGAAAGTATTGGATGTGCGTGAAAACACAGCGATATAGGGGAAGATATGAGAGCTGTGTAATAACACAGCGATATAGGGGAAGGTATGAGAGCTGTGTGATAACACAGCGATATAGGGGAAGGTATGGAAGGTGCACAGAAACAGCGATATAGGGGAATCTATGGAAGGTGCACAAAAACACAGCGATATAGAGGAATCTATGGGATGTGCACAAAAACACAGCGATATAGGGAAAGGTAAGGGAGGTGCACGAAAACACGGCAATATAGGGTAGTTATAAGAGGTGAGGAAAACTGCGATGTAGGGGGAACTATGGGAGGTGCGCAAAAACACAGCGATGTGCGGGAAACTATGAGAAGTGTGCGAAATCACAGCGACATAGGGGAAGTTAGGAGAGCTGCACAAAAACAAGGCGATATGTAGGAAACTATTGGCTGTGCACGAAAACATGGCGATGTTGGGAAAGCTATGAATGGTGTGCGAAAACACAGCGATATAGGGGAAGGTAAGGGAGGTGCGTGAAAACACGGCGATATAGGGAAGTTATGAGAGGTGCGCAGAAACATGGCGATGTAGGGGAAGCTATTGGAGGTGTGCGAAAACACAGCGATATAGGGGAAGGTATGAGAGGTGTGTGAAAACCAAGCGATGTCGTGGAAGCTATGAGAGGTGCGCGAAATCACGGTCATATAGGGGAAGCTATGAGATTTGCGCGCAAACACAGCGATATAGGGGAAGCTATGTGAGGTGCGCGAATAGACAGTGATATATGAGAAGCTATGAGAGGTGCAAGAAAACACAGCGATATAGGGGAAGTATGAGAGGTGCGCAAAAACGCGGCGACATGGTGGAAGCTAAAGGAGGTGCGCAAAACACGGCGATGTAGGGGAAACTATGGGAAGTGCGCGAAAATACAGCGATGTACGGGAAGGTATGAGAGGTGCGCGAAATCACAGCAACATAGAGGAAGGTAGGAGAGCTGCACAAAAACTAGGTGATATGTAGGAAACTATTGGATGTGCGTGAAAACACAGCAATAAAGGAGAAGGTATGAGTGGTGCGCAAAAACACGGGGATGTTGGGGAGCCAATGAGAGGTGTGCGAAAACACAGCGATGTAGGGGAAGGTATGAGAGGTGCGCGAAATCACAGGGGTATAGGGGAACTTATGAGAGGTGAACAAAAACACGGCGATGTAGGGAAAGCTATGGGAGGTGTACGAAAACACAGCGATATAGGGGAAGGAATGAGAAGTGCAAGAAAACACAGCGATATAGGGGAAGCTATGAGAGGTGCGCGAAAACACGGCGATGTTGGGGAAGCTATGGGAGGTGCGCGAAAACACAGCAATGCAGGGGAATGGATGAGAGGTGAGCAAAAACACAGCGACATAGGAGTAGGTATGGGATGTCTGCGTAAAGACGGCGATATAGGGGATGGTATGAGAGGTGCCCGAATACACAATATAGGGAAGGTATAAGAAATGCGCGACAACACAGCAATGTAGGGGAATGTATGTGAGGTGCGCGAAAACATGGTGATATATGGGAAATTATGAGGGGGAAGCTATAGGAGGTGCACGAATACACAGCGATATAGGGGAAGCTCTGAGACGTGCGCATAAACATAGCAATATTGGGGAAACTATGGGTGGTGTGCGAAAACAGCGATACAGCGGGAAGTATGAGAGGTGCGCGAAAACGCGGTGATACAGGGGAGGGAGAGAGACGTGAGTGAAAACACGGTGATATAGGGGGAAGCTATGTGAGCTGCGCAATTACAGAGAGATGTAGAGGAAGGTGTAAGAGGTGCGCGAAAACAGCGATTTTGGGGAAGCTATGGGAGGTGCGTGAAAACACGGCAATATAGGGGAAGATATGAGATGTGCGCGAAAACACAGCGATGTAGGGGAAGCTATGGGAGGTGCGCTAAAACACAGCGATATAGGTTCCCTCATGTGCGAGAACGCAGCACTGAATCAGTGTGCACCCCCAAATCATGTTCACCCCAAAACTCCATGCGCACCCATATTCACAGTCACTTCCTTTGTTCTGCGTTTTCCGCAAATTGGTGCGCACCCCAACCCCGCTGACACGCCCGCAGGCATAACAGATTTTTTCAGAGCAACAATCATTTCAAACCGTTCAGAGAATTGTTGAAAAATAATCATTGTAAATTCTTTGTAAATCTTGGTGTAACTTCAAACCCTTACTGAATCCGAACGCACATGCGATTATCTTCGAGCATAAACCGTGTCAAACAGTTCAGGAAATGGCTGCTTCGACATTAAAAAAAACGTAGCATGAGGGTGCACACTGATTTGGGGATTGAGGATATTCAGAGGTTTGTCATAAAATGGAGGGGTGCACGCAGCTTCTGGTGGCTCATGTGGATTATTGAGATGCTCGCAGATTTAGTCGTTGTGTTGCAAGGAACGAAGTCCGGAGATTAAATTGGGAAGTAGACGAGGGTGTGAGCATTAACGGCAGACAGGAAGGTGTTTGTATGCAAATTTTGAGTAGCAACCTCCAATTTGAAAACACAATACGAACAGATTTAAAAAATTAAAGGTGCCTATAATCCCTACGAATGAAACAAATTTGAGATTCGTCACTATTGAAAATCCACAGACACACCCAAATCCGGGAACACCACCAAACCCTCTCACACCCGCATTAGAGTATGCTAAAGAAAGAACCTTCCCCTATATCGACGTGCTTTCATGCACCTCTCATACCTTCACGTGTACGGCCGTGTTTTCGCGAACCTCCCATAGCTTCCCCTATATCACTGGGTTTTCTCGCACCTCTCATACCTTCCCCTATATCGCAGTGTTTTAATGCACCTCCCATACATTCCACTACATCACTGTGTTTTCGCGCCACTCCCATAGCTTCCCCTATATCGCTGTGTTTTCATGCACCTCTCATCCCGTCCCCGATATCACTGTGATTTTGCACACCTCCCAAGGCTTCCACCATATCACTGTGTATTCGCTCACCTCTCATAGCTTCCCATATATCGCCGTGTTTTCGTGCACCTAACATCGCTTCCCCTATAAGTTTGCGGATGACACGAAGCTGGGTGGCAGTGTTAGCTGTGAGGAGGATGCTAAGAGGATGCAGGGTGACTTGGATAGGTTGGGTGAGTGGGCAAATTCATGGCAGATGCAATGTAATGTGGATAAATGTGAAGTTATCCACTTTGGTGGCAAAAATAGGAAAACAGATTATTATCTGAATGGTGGCCGATTAGGAAAAGGGGAGGTGCAACGTGACCTGGGTGTCATTATACACCAGTCATTGAAAGTGGGCATGCAGGTACAGCAGGCGGTGAAAAAGGCGAATGGTATGCTGGCATTTATAGCGAGAGGATTTGAGTACAGGAGCAGGGAGGTACTACTGCAGTTGTACAAGGCCTTGGTGAGACCGCACCTGGGGTATTGTGTGCAGTTTTGGTCCCCTAATCTGAGAAAAGACATCCTTGCCATAGAGGGAGTACAGAGAAGGTTCACCAGATTGATTCCTGGGATGGCAGGACTTTCATATGAAGAAAGAATGGATGAACTGGGATTGTACTCGTTGGAATTTAGAAGATTGAGGGGGGATCTGATTGAAACGTATAAGATCCTTAAGAGATTGGACAGGCCAGATGTAGGAAGATTGTTCCCGATGTTGGGGAAGTCCAGAACGAGGGGTCACAGTTTGAGGATAGAGGGGAAGCCTTTTAGGACCGAGATTAGGAAAAACTTCTTCACACAGAGAGTGGTGAATCTGTGGAATTCTCTGCCACAGGAAACAGTTGAGGCCAGTTCATTGGCTATATTTAAGAGGGAGTTAGATATGGCCCTTGTGGCTATGGGGGTCAGGGGGTATGTAGGGAATGCTGGGGCGGTGTTCTGAGTTGGATGATCAGCCATGCTCATAATAAATGGCGGTGCAGGCTCGAAGGGCCGAATGGCCTACTCCTGCACCTATTTTCTATGTTTCTATGTTTCTATATCACCGTGTTTTCGTGCACCTCTCATACCTTCCCCTATATCACTGTGTTTTCAAGCACCTCTCATGCCATCCTCTACATCGCTGCGTTTTCGCGCACCTCTCATAGCTTCCCCTATACCGCTGTGTTCTCGCATACATCGCATAGCTTCCCCTATATCATTGTGTTCTCGCGCACCTCTCATACCTTCCCCTCTATCGCTGTGTTTTTGCGCACCTGTCATACATTCCCCTATATCGCTGTGTTTTCACGCACCTCCCATAGCTTCCCCTATATCGCTGTGTTTTCACGCACCTCTGATCCCTTCCCCAATATTACTGTGATTTCTCGCGCACCTCCCAAGGCTTCCTCTATATCGCTGTGTTTTCGCTCACCTCTCATAGCTCCCCCTGAATTGCTGTGTTTTCGCGCACCTAACATTGCTTCTCCTATATTGCTGTGTTTTCACGCACCTCTGATCCCTTTCCCGATATCACTGTGATTTCGCGCACCTCCCAAGGCGCCCTATATCGCTGTGTTTTCTCTCACATCTCATCACTTCCCCTATATCACCGTGTTTTCGCGCACCTCCCATAGCTTCCCCTATATCACTGTGTTTTCGTGCACCTGTCATACCTTCCCCTATATCGCTGTGTTTTCAAGCACCTCCCATACGTTCCCCTATATCGCTGTGTTTTCGCACACCTCCCATAGCTTTCCCTATATCACTGTGTTTTCACGCACCTCTGATCCCTTTCCCGATATCACTGTGATTTTGCGCACCCTCCAAGGCTTCCCCTATATCGCTGTGTTTTCACGCACCTACCATACCTTCCGTTCTATCGCTGTGTTTTAGCGCACCTCTCATAGCTTGTCATATATTGCAATGTTTTTGTGCACTTCTGATAGCTTCCACCAAATCGTGGTGTTTTCGCGCACCTCTCATAGCTTCGCCTATATCACCCTGTTTTCGGGCACCTTGCATAGCTTCCCCTATATCGTTGTGTTTTCTCACACCTCTCATACATTCCCCTTTCTCTCTGTTTTTGCGCACCTCCTATAGCTTCCCCTATATCACTGTTTTCATGCACCTCGCATACCTACCCCTATATCACTCTGTTTTCACGCACCTCTCATATTGTCCCCTATATCGCTGTGTTTTTGCACACCTCTAATCACTTCCTCTATATCGACGTGTTTCGCGCACCTCCCATAGCTTCCCCTATATCACTGTGTTTTCGTGCACCTGTCATACCTTCCCCTATATCGCTGCGTTTTCAAGCACCTCCTATACATTCCCCTATATCGCTGTGTTTTCGCACACCTCCCATAGCTTCCCCTAATTCAAACAACAATAATTCCTCAGATGCTGGAAATTCAAGCAACACACATCAAAGTTGCTGGTGAACGCAGCAGGCCAGGCAGCATCTCTAGGAAGAGGTACAGTCGACGTTTCAGGCCGAGACCCTTCGTCAGGACTAACTGAAGGAAGAGTGAGTAAAGGATTTGAAAGTTGGAGGGGGAGGGGGAGATCCAAAATGATAAGAGAAGACAGGAGGGAGAGGGATGGAGCCAAGAGCTGGACAGGTGATTGGCAAAAGGGGATACGAGAGGATCATGGGACAGGAGGTCAGGGAAGAAAGACAAGGAGTGGGGGGGGGACCCAGAGGATGGACAAGAGGTATATTCAGAGGGACTGAGGGAGAAAAAGGAGAGTGAGAGAAAGAATGTGTGCATAAAAATAAGTAACAGATGGGGTACGAGGGGGAGGTGGGGCCTAGCGGAAGTTAGAGAAGTCGATGTTCATGCCATCAGGTTGGAGGCTACCCAGACGGAATATAAGGTGTTGTTCCTCCAACCTGAGTGTGGCTTCATCTTTACAGTAGAGGAGGCCGTGGATAGACATGTCAGAATGGGAATGGGATGTGGAACTAAAATGTGTGGCCACTGGGAGATCCTGCTTTCTCTGGCGGACAGAGCGTAGATGTTCAGCAAAGCGGTCTCCCAGTCTGCGTCGGGTCTCACCAATATATAGAAGGCCATATCAGGAGCACCGGACGCAGTATATCACCCCAGTCGACTCACAGGTGAAGTGTTGCCTCACCTGGAAGGACTGTTTGGGGTCCTGAATGGTGGTAAGGGAGGAAGTGTAAGGGCATGTGTAGCACTTGTTCCGCTTACACGGATAAGTGCCAGGAGGGAGATCAGTGGGGAGGGATGGGGGGGACGAATGGACAAGGGAGTTGCGTAGGGAGCGATCCCTGTGGAATGCAGAGAGGGGGGGGAGGGAAAAATGTGCTTAGTGGTGGGATCCCATTGGAGAGGGCGGAAGTTACGGAGAATAATATGTTGGACCCGGAGGCTGGTGGGGTGGTAGGTGAGGACCAGGGGAACCCTATTCCTAGTGGGGTGGCGGGAGGATGGAGTGAGAGCAGGTGTACGTGAAATGGCGGAGATGCGTTTAAGAGCAGAGTTGATAGTGGAGGAAGGGAAGCCCCTTTCTTTAAAAAAGGAAGACATCCCCCTCGTTCTAGACTGAAAAGCCTCATCCTGAGAGCAGATGCGGCGGAGACGGAGGAATTGCGAGAAGGGGATGGCGTTTTTGCAAGAGACAGGGTGAGAAGAGGAATAGTCCAGATAGCTGTGAGAGTCAGTAGGCTTATAGTAGACATCAGTGGATAGGCTGTCTCCAGAGACAGAGACAGAAAGATCTAGAAAGGGGAGGGAGGTGTCGGAAATGGACCAGGTAAACTTGAGGGCAGGGTGAAAGTTGGAGGCAAAGTTAATAAAGTCAACGAGTTCTGCATGCGTGCAGGAAGCAGCGTCAATGCAGTCGTCGATGTAGCGAAGGAAAAGTGGGGGACAGATACCAGAATAGGCACGGAACATAGATTGTTCCACAAGCCCAACAAAAAGACAGGCATAGCTAGGACCCATACGGGTCCCCATAGCTACACCCTCTCATCCCTTCACGTATATCACCGTGTTCTCGTGCACCTCTCATAACTTTCCCCAAATCGCTGTGTTTTCGTGCACCTCTCATAGCTTCCCCTATATCGCTGTGCTTTTGCGCACCTCCCATAGCTTCCCCTATATCTCTTCATTTTCGCGCACCTCTCATAGCTTCCCCATATCACTGATTTTTTCGCGCACCTCTCCTATTCTCCCCTGTATCGCTGTGTTTTTGCAGGCCTCTCATAGCTTCGCCATGTATTGCTGTGTTCTCGTTCACCTCTCATCACTTCCCCTATATCGCTCCGCTTTCGCGCACCTCGCATAGAATCCCCTATATCGCTGTGTTTTTGCTGACCTCTCAAAGCTTTGCATATATTGACGTGTTCTTGCGCACCTCTCACACCTTCCCCTTTTTAGCTGAGTATTCGCTCATCCCTCATACCTTCCCCTATATCGACACGCTTTTACGCACCTCTCATCCCAGCCCCGATATCACTGTGATTTCGCGCATCTCCCAAGGCTTCCACTATATCGCTTTGTTTTCGCTCACCTCTCATAGCTTCCCCTATATCGCCGTGTTTTCGTGCACCTAACATCGCCTCCTCTATATCGCTGTGTTTTCGTGCACCTCTAATAGCTTCCTCCATATCGCTGCGTATTTGCGCACCTCTGACACCTTCCCCTAGATCACTGCGTTTTCAAGCACCTCCCATACATTCCCCTATATCGCTGTGTTTTCGCACTCCACCCATAACTTCCCCTAATTCGCTGTGTTTTCACGCACCCCTCATCCCTTTCTCGATATCACTGTCATTTCGCACACCCTCCAAGGCTTCCCCTATATCGCTGTGTTTTCGCTCACCTCTCATAGCTTTGCCTATATCGCCGTGTTCTCACGCACCTCTCATACCTTTACGTATATCGCCGTGTTTTCACGCACCTCTCATCCCTTTACATATATCGCCCTGTTTTCGCACACCTCCCACAGCTTCCCCTATATCACTGTGTTTTCGCACACCTCTCATACCTTCCCCAATATCGCCGTGCTTTCGCGCACCTCTCATAGCTTCCCATATATTGCTGTGTTTTTGCGCACCTCGCATACCTTCCACTATATCGATGTTTTTTCACGCACCTCTCGTAGCTTCCCCTATATCGATGTTTTCGCGCTCCACTCATACCTTCCCCTACATCACTGTGTTTTCAAGCACCTCCCATACATTCTCTTATATCGCTGTGTTTTCGCACTCCACCCATAGCTTCCCCTAATTCGCTGTGTTTTCACGCACCTCTCATCCCTTTCCCGATATCACTGTCATTTCGCGCACCCTCCAAGGCTTCCCCTATATCGCCGTGTTTTTGCGCACATCTCATATCTTCTCCTATATCGCTGTGTCATCAAGCAGCTCACATAACTTCCCGTATATTGCTCAGTTTTCACGCATCTCCCATAGTTTCCCTTATGTCGCTGCATTTTCGCGCACCTCTCATCACTTCCTCTATATCGTCCTGTTTTCACGGACCTCCCATAGCTTCCCATTTTTCGCCGTGTTTTCGCGCACCTCTCATAGCTTCCCCTATATCACCGTGTTCTGGTGCACCTCGCATAACCTCCCCTACATCTCTATGTTTCCGCGCACCTCTCATACTTTCTCCTATATTGCCGTGCTTACACGCATCTCCCATAGCTTCCCCTATATTGCTGTTTTCTCACACCTCTCATACATTCCCCTTTCTCGCTCTGTTTTCGTGCACCTCCTATAGCTTCCCATATATCGCTGTCTTTTCGCGCAGCTCTCATACCTTCCACTACATCGCTGTCTTTCCGAGCACCGCTTGTAGCTTCCCCTATATCGACGTGTTTTCGCGCAGCTCTCATAACTTACCCTATATCGCTGTGTTTTCGTGCAGCTCGCATAGCTTCCCCTATATTGTTGTGTTTTCACACTCCTCTCATACCTTCCCCTATATCGTTGTGTTTTCACGCAGCTCACATAGCTTTCCCTGTAACGTTGTATTTTCACACTCCTCTCATACCTTCCCCTATATCGCCGTGTATCGCACTGATTTCATGGACCTCCCATAGCTTCCCAATTCTCGTCGCTTTTTCGCGCACCTCTCATAGCCTCCCATATATTGCGATGTTTTTGAGCTCCTCTCATATATTACCCCAGATCGCTGTGTTTTTGCGCACCTCCCATAGCTTCCCCTATATCGCTGTGTTCTCGTGCACCTCTCATAGCTTTCCATATATTGCAATGTCTTATTGCACCTCTCATAGCTTCCCCCAAATAGCAGTTTTTTCGCGCAGCTCTCATAGCTTCCCCCATATCGTCGTGTTTTTGTACACCTCGCATAAATTCCCCTATATCGCCGTGTTTTCATGCACCTCCCATACCTTCCGTTCTATAGCTGTGTTTTCGCGCATCTCTCATAGCTTGCCATATATTGCAATGTTTTCGCGCACTTCTCATAGCTTCCCCCAAATTGTGGTGTTTTTGCGCACCTCCCATAGCTTCCCCTATGTCGCCGTGTTTTCGTGCACCTCGCATAGCTTCCCCATATTGTGTTTTCGCGCACCTCTCATACCTTCCCCTATATCACTGTGTTTTTGCTCACCTCTGATAGCTTTGCCTCTATCGCCGTGTTCTTGCGTACCTCTCATACCTTCACGTATATCGCCCTGTTTTCGCGCACCTCTCATAGCTTCCCCTATATTTTTGTGTTTTAGTGCACCTGTCATACCTTCTCCTATATCGCTGTGTTTTCAAGCACCTCCCATACATTCCCATATATTGCTGTGTTTTCGCACACCTCTCATAGGTTCCCCTATATCGCTGTGTTTTCACGCACCTCTGATCCCTTTCCCGATATCACTGTGATTTCACGCACCCTCCAAGGCTTCCCCTATATCGTTGTGTTTTCGCTCACCTCTCATAGCTTCCCCTATATCACTGTCTTTTCGTACACATCTCATATATTCTCCTATATTGCTGTGTCATCAAAGCAGCTCTCATAACTTCCCCTATATTGCTCAGTTTTCACGCATCTCCCATAGATTCCCCTATGTCACTGTGCTCCTGTGCACCTCTCATCACTTCCTCTATATCGCCGTGTTCTGGCGCACCTCGCATAACTTCCCCTACATCGCTATGTTTTCGCGCACCTCTCATACCTTCTCCTATATCGCCGTGCTTTCTCCCACCTTACAGAGCTTCCCATTTATCAACGTGTTTTCGCGCACCTCTTATAGTTTCCCATATATTGCGATGTTTTTGCGCACCTCTCATAGATTCCCCCAAATCGCTGTGTTTTCGCGCCTCTCTCATAGCTTCCCCTATATCGCTGCATTTTTGCGCACCTCCCATAGCTTCCTCTATATGGCTGTGTTTTTGCGCACCTCTGATACCTTCCCCTATATCATTGTTTTTTGTCGCGCACCTCTCATACCTTTCCCTATATCGCTGTGTTTTCACGCACCTCTCATACCGTCCCCTATATCGCTGTGTTTACGCGCACATCTTATCACTTCCCCTATATCGACGTGTTTTCAAGCATCACTCATACCTTCACGTATATCGCCGTGTGTTCATGCACCTCCCATAGCTTTCCCTATATCACTGTGTTTTCACGCACCGCTCATACCTTCCCCTATACGCTGTGTTATCGCGCACCTCTCATAGCTTTCCATATATTGCAATTTTTTCACGCACCTCTCATAGCTTTGACCTTATCGCCGTGTTTTCGCACACTTCGCATAGCTTCTCCTATATCGCCGTGTATTCATGCACCTCCCATACCTTCCGTTCTGTCGCTGTGTTTTCGCGCATCTCTCATAGCTTGCCATATATTGCAATGTTGTCATGCATCTCTCATAGATTCCCCTATATAGCTGTGTTTTCGCACACCTCCCATAGGTTCTCCTATATCGCTGTGTTTTCACGCACCTCTGATCCCTTCCCCGGTATCACTGTGATTTCGCGCACCCTCCAAGGCTTCCCCTATGTCACTGTGTTTTCGCTCACCTCTCATAGCTTCCCCTATATCATCGTCTTTTCGCGCACATCTCATATATTCTCCTATATTGCTGTGTCATCAAAGCAGCTCTCATAACTTCCCCTATATTGCTCAGTTTTCACGCATCTCCTATAGTTTCCCCTATGTCGCTGTGCTCTCGTACACCTCTCATCACTTCCTCTATATCGCCCTGTTTTCACGGACCTCCCGTAGCTTCCCATTTTTCGCCGCGTTTTCGCGCACCTCTCATAGCTTCCCCTATATCGCCGTGTTCTGGCGCACCTCTCATAGTGTCCCCTACATCGCTATATTTTCGCGCACCTCTCATACCTTCTCCTATATCGCCGTGCTTTCACGCAACTCCCACTGCTTCCCCTATATTGCTGTGTTTTCTCACACCTCTCATACATTCCCCTTTCTCGCTCTGTTTTCGTGCACCTCCTATAGCTTCCCATATATCGATGTCTTTTCACGTAGCTCTCATACCTTCCACTATATCTCTGTGTTTCCAAGCACCACTTGTAGCTTCCCCTATATCGACGTGTTTTCGCGCAGCTCTCATAACTTACCCTATATCACTGTGTTTTCGCGCAGCTCGCATAGCTTCCCCTATATCATTGTGTTTTCACACTCCTCTCATACCTTCCCCTATATCGTTGTGTTTTCACGCAGCTCACATAGCTTTCCCTGTAACGTTGTATTTTCACACTCCTCTCATACCTTCCCCTATATCGCCGAGCATCGCACTGATTTCATGGACCTCTCATAGCTTCCCATATATTGCGATGTTTTCGTGCCCCTCTCATATATTACCCCAAATCGCTGTTTTTGTGCACCTCCCATAGCTTCCCCTATATCGCTGTGTTCTCGTGGAGCTCTCATAGATTTCCATATATTGCAATGTTTTAGCGCACCTCTCATAGCTTCCCCCAAATAGCAGTTTTTTCGCGCAGCTCTCATAGCTTCCCCCATATCGTCGTGTTTTCGCACACCTTGCATAAATTCCCCTATATCATTGTGTTTTCACGCACCTCTCATGTTTTCCGTTCTATCGCTGTGATTTCGTGCATCTCTTATAGCTTGCCATACATTGCAATGTATTCGCGCACTTCTGATAGCTTCCCCCAAATCGCGGTGTTTTTGCGCACCTCTCATAGCTTCCCCTATGTCACCGTGTTTTCATGCACCTCGCATAGCTTCCCCTATATTGTTGTGTTTTCGCGCACCTCTCATACCATCCCCTATATCGCTGTGTTTTTGCTCACCTCTGATAGCTTTGCCTGTATCGCCGTGTTCTCGCGCACCTCTCATACCTTCACGTATATCACCCTGTTTTCGCGCACCTCCCATAGTTTCCCCTATATCACTGTGTTTTCAAGCACCTCCCATACATTCCCCTATATTGCTGTGTTTTCGCACACCTCCCATAGCTTCCCCTATATCGCTGTGTTTTCACGCACCTCTGATCCCTTCCCCAGTATCACTGTGATTTCGCGCACCCTCCAAGGCTTCCCCTATATCACTGTGTTTTCGCTCACCTCTCATAGCTTCCCCTATATCACCGTCTTTTCGCGCACATCTCATATATTCTCCTATATTGCTGTGTCATCAAAGCGGCTCTCATAACTTCCCCTATATTGCTCAGTTTTCATGCATCTCCTATAGTTTCCCCTATATCGCTGTGCTCTCGTACACCTCTCATCACTTCCTCTATATCGCCCTGTTTTCACGGACCTCCCATAGCTTCCCATTTTTCGCCGTGTTTTCACGCACCTCTCATAGCTTCCCCTATATCGCCGTGTTCTGGCGCACCTCGCATAGTGTCCCCTACATCGCTATGTTTTTGCGCACCTCTCATACCTTCTCCTATATCGCCATGCTTTCTCCCACCTTCCAGAGCTTCCCATTTATCGATGTGTTTTCGCGCACCTCTTATCGCTTCCCATATATTGTGATGTTTCCGCGCACCTCTCATAGATTCCCCCAAATCGCTGTGTTTTCGCGCCTCTAACATAGCTTCCCCTATATCGCTGCATTTTTGCGCACCTCCCATAGCTTCCTCTATAGGGCTGTGTGTTTGCGCACCCCTGATACCTTCCCCTATATCATTGTTTTTTGTCGCGCACCTCTCATACCTTCCCCTATATCGCTGTGTTTTCACGCACCTCTCATACCGTCCCCTATATCGCTGTGTTTTCGCGCACATCTCTTCATTTCCCCTATATCAACGTGTTTTCAAGCACCACTCATACCGTCACGTATATCGCCGTGTGTTCATGCACCTCCCATAGCTTCCCCTATATCACTGTGTTTTCGCGCACAGCTCATACCTTCTCCTATACGCTGTGTTATCGCGCACCTCTCATAGCTTTCCATATATTGCAATTTTTTCACGCACCTCTGATAGCTTCCCCCTTATCGCCGTGTTTTCGCACACTTCGCATAGCTTCTCCTATATCACTGTGTTTTCATCCACCTGTCATACCTTCTCCTATATCGCTGTGTTTTCAAGCACCTCCCATACCTTCCGTTCTATCGCTGTGTTTTCGCGCATTTCTGATAGCTTCCCCCAAATTGCGGTGTTTTTGCGCACCTCTCATAGCTTCCCCTATGTCACCGTGTTTTCGTGCACCTCGTATAGCTTCCCCTATATCGCTGTGTTTTTGCTCACCTCTGATAGCTTTGCCTCTATCGCCGTGTTCTCGCGTACCTCTCATACCTTCACGTATATCGCCCTGTTTTCGCGCACCTCTCATAGCTTCTCCTATATCACTGTGTTTTCATCCACCTGTCATACCTTCTCCTATATCGCTGTGTTTTCAAGCACCTCCCATACATTCCCCTATATTGCTGCGTATTCGCACACCTCCCATAGTCCCCATATATCGCTGTGTTTTCACGCACCTCTGATCCTTTTCCCGATATCACTGTGATTTCGCGCACCCTCCAAGGTTTCCCCTATATCGCTGTGTTTTCGCTCACCTCTCATAGCTTCTCTTATATCACCGTCTTTTCACGCACATCTCATATATTCTCCTATATTGCTGTGTCATCAAAGCAGCTCTCATAACTTCCCCTATATTGCTCAGTTTTCACACCTCTCTCATTGCTTCCCATTTTTCGCCGTGATTTCGCGCACCTCTCATAGCTTCCCCTATATCGTCATGTTCTGGTGCACCTCGCATAACTTCCCCTACATCGCTATGTTTTCGCACACCTCTCATACCTTCTCCTATATCGCCGTGCTTTCTCCCACCTTCCAGAGCATCTCATTTATCGCCGTGTTTACGCGCACCTCTCATAGATTCCCCAAATCGCTGTGTTTTCGCACCTCTCTCATAGCTTCCCCTATATCGCTGCATTTTTGCGCACCTCCCATAGCTTCATCTATATGGCTGTGTTTTTGCGCACCTCTAATACTTTCCCCTATATCATTGTTTTTTGTCGTGCACCTCTCATACCTTACCCTATATCGCTGTGTTTTCACGCACCTCTCATACCATCCCCTATATCACTGTGTTTTCGCGCACATCTCATCACTTCCCCTATATCGACGTGTTTTCAAGCACCACTCATACCTTCACGTATATCGCCATGTGTTCACGCACCTCCGATAGCTTCCCCTATATCACTGTGTTTTTGCGCACCCCTCATACCTTCCCCTATACGCTGTGTTATCGCGCACCTCTCATAGTTTTCCATATATTGCAATCTTTTCACGCACCTCTCATAGCTTCCCCCTTATCGCCGTGTTTTCACACACTTCGCATAGCTTCTCCTATATTGCCGTGTTTTCACGCACCTCCCATAGCTTCCGTTCTATCGCTGTGTTTTCGCGCACCTCTCATAGCTTGCCATATGTTGCAATGTTTTCGCGCACTTCTGATAGCTTCCCCCAAATCGCAGTGTTTTTGAGCACCTCTCATAGCTTCCCCTATATCACTGTGTTTTCACGCACCTCTCATACCTTCCCCTATATCGCAGTGTTCTAACGCACCTCTCATACCTTCCCCTATATAGCTGTGTTTTCGCACACCTCCCATAGGTTCTGCTATATCGCTGTGTTTTCACGCACCTCTGATCCCTTCCCCGATATCACTGTGATTTCGCGCACCTCCCAAGGCATCCCCTATATCGCTGTATCATCAAGCAGCTCTCATAACTTCCCCTATATCATCGTGTTTTCACTCAGCTCTCAGTTTCCCATATAACGCTGTGCTTTCGCGCACTTCCCATAGCTTCCCCTATATCGCAGTGTTCTAACGCACCTCTCATACCTACCCCTATATCGCCGTGTTTTCGCGCACCTCACATAGCTTCCCCCATATAACGCTGTGCTTTCGCGCACCTCCCATAGCTTCCCCAATATCGCCGTGCTTTGCGCACCTCGCATACCTTCCAATATATTGTTGTGTTTCTCGCGCACCTCTCATACCTTCCTCTATATCGCCCTGTTTTCGCGCACCTCTCATAGCTTCCCCTAGATCGCTGTGTTTTCGCTCACCTCCCATAGCTTCCCCTATATCACCGTCTTTTCGCGCACATCTCATATATTCTCCTATATTGCTGTGTCATCAAAGCGGCTCTCATAACTTCCCCTATATTGCTCAGTTTTCATGCATCTCCTATAGTTTCCCCTATATCGCTGTGCTCTCGTACACCTCTCATCACTTCCTCTATATCGCCCTGTTTTCACGGACCTCCCATAGCTTCCCATTTTTCGCCGTGTTTTCACGCACCTCTCATAGCTTCCCCTATATCGCCGTGTTCTGGCGCACCTCGCATAGTGTCCCCTACATCGCTATGTTTTTGCGCACCTCTCATACCTTCTCCTATATCGCCATGCTTTCTCCCACCTTCCAGAGCTTCCCATTTATCGATGTGTTTTCGCGCACCTCTTATCGCTTCCCATATATTGTGATGTTTCCGCGCACCTCTCATAGATTCCCCCAAATCGCTGTGTTTTCGCGCCTCTAACATAGCTTCCCCTATATCGCTGCATTTTTGCGCACCTCCCATAGCTTCCTCTATAGGGCTGTGTGTTTGCGCACCCCTGATACCTTCCCCTATATCATTGTTTTTTGTCGCGCACCTCTCATACCTTCCCCTATATCGCTGTGTTTTCACGCACCTCTCATACCGTCCCCTATATCGCTGTGTTTTCGCGCACATCTCTTCATTTCCCCTATATCAACGTGTTTTCAAGCACCACTCATACCGTCACGTATATCGCCGTGTGTTCATGCACCTCCCATAGCTTCCCCTATATCACTGTGTTTTCGCGCACAGCTCATACCTTCTCCTATACGCTGTGTTATCGCGCACCTCTCATAGCTTTCCATATATTGCAATTTTTTCACGCACCTCTGATAGCTTCCCCCTTATCGCCGTGTTTTCGCACACTTCGCATAGCTTCTCCTATATCACTGTGTTTTCATCCACCTGTCATACCTTCTCCTATATCGCTGTGTTTTCAAGCACCTCCCATACCTTCCGTTCTATCGCTGTGTTTTCGCGCATTTCTGATAGCTTCCCCCAAATTGCGGTGTTTTTGCGCACCTCTCATAGCTTCCCCTATGTCACCGTGTTTTCGTGCACCTCGTATAGCTTCCCCTATATCGCTGTGTTTTTGCTCACCTCTGATAGCTTTGCCTCTATCGCCGTGTTCTCGCGTACCTCTCATACCTTCACGTATATCGCCCTGTTTTCGCGCACCTCTCATAGCTTCTCCTATATCACTGTGTTTTCATCCACCTGTCATACCTTCTCCTATATCGCTGTGTTTTCAAGCACCTCCCATACATTCCCCTATATTGCTGCGTATTCGCACACCTCCCATAGTCCCCATATATCGCTGTGTTTTCACGCACCTCTGATCCTTTTCCCGATATCACTGTGATTTCGCGCACCCTCCAAGGTTTCCCCTATATCGCTGTGTTTTCGCTCACCTCTCATAGCTTCTCTTATATCACCGTCTTTTCACGCACATCTCATATATTCTCCTATATTGCTGTGTCATCAAAGCAGCTCTCATAACTTCCCCTATATTGCTCAGTTTTCACACCTCTCTCATTGCTTCCCATTTTTCGCCGTGATTTCGCGCACCTCTCATAGCTTCCCCTATATCGTCATGTTCTGGTGCACCTCGCATAACTTCCCCTACATCGCTATGTTTTCGCACACCTCTCATACCTTCTCCTATATCGCCGTGCTTTCTCCCACCTTCCAGAGCATCTCATTTATCGCCGTGTTTACGCGCACCTCTCATAGATTCCCCCAAATCGCTGTGTTTTCGCACCTCTCTCATAGCTTCCCCTATATCGCTGCATTTTTGCGCACCTCCCATAGCTTCATCTATATGGCTGTGTTTTTGCGCACCTCTAATACTTTCCCCTATATCATTGTTTTTTGTCGTGCACCTCTCATACCTTACCCTATATCGCTGTGTTTTCACGCACCTCTCATACCATCCCCTATATCACTGTGTTTTCGCGCACATCTCATCACTTCCCCTATATCGACGTGTTTTCAAGCACCACTCATACCTTCACGTATATCGCCATGTGTTCACGCACCTCCGATAGCTTCCCCTATATCACTGTGTTTTTGCGCACCCCTCATACCTTCCCCTATACGCTGTGTTATCGCGCACCTCTCATAGTTTTCCATATATTGCAATCTTTTCACGCACCTCTCATAGCTTCCCCCTTATCGCCGTGTTTTCACACACTTCGCATAGCTTCTCCTATATTGCCGTGTTTTCACGCACCTCCCATAGCTTCCGTTCTATCGCTGTGTTTTCGCGCACCTCTCATAGCTTGCCATATGTTGCAATGTTTTCGCGCACTTCTGATAGCTTCCCCCAAATCGCAGTGTTTTTGAGCACCTCTCATAGCTTCCCCTATATCACTGTGTTTTCACGCACCTCTCATACCTTCCCCTATATCGCAGTGTTCTAACGCACCTCTCATACCTTCCCCTATATAGCTGTGTTTTCGCACACCTCCCATAGGTTCTGCTATATCGCTGTGTTTTCACGCACCTCTGATCCCTTCCCCGATATCACTGTGATTTCGTGCACCTCCCAAGGCATCCCCTATATCGCTGTATCATCAAGCAGCTCTCATAACTTCCCCTATATCATCGTGTTTTCACTCAGCTCTCAGTTTCCCATATAACGCTGTGCTTTCGCGCACCTCCCATAGCTTCCCCTATATCGCAGTGTTCTAACGCACCTCTCATACCTACCCCTATATCGCCGTGTTTTCGCGCACCTCACATAGCTTCCCCCATATAACGCTGTGCTTTCGCGCACCTCCCATAGCTTCCCCAATATCGCCGTGCTTTGCGCACCTCGCATACCTTCCAATATATTGTTGTGTTTCTCGCGCACCTCTCATACCTTCCTCTATATCGCCCTGTTTTCGCGCACCTCTCATAGCTTCCCCTAGATCGCTGTGTTTTCGCTCACCTCCCATAGCTTCCCCTATATCACCGTGTTTTCGCGCACATCTCATATCTTCTCCTATATCGCTGTGTCATCAAGCAGCTCTCATAACTTCCCCTATATCATCGTGTTTTCACTCAGCTCCTATAGCTTCCCATATATCGCTGTGCTTTCGTGTGCCTCTCATACCTTCCCCTATATCGCTGTGTTTTGGCTCACCTCCCGTATCTTCCCCTATATCGCTGTGTTTTTCCTCACCTCTCATAGCTTTACCTATATCGCCGTGTTCTCACATACCTTTCATACCTTTAGGTAGAAAGCCGTGTTTTCACGCACCTCTCATCCCTTTACGTATATCGCCATGTTTTCGCACACCTCCCATAGCTTCCCCTATATCACTGTGTTTTCGCATACCTCTCATACCTTCCCCAATATCGCCGTGCTTTCGCACACCTCTCATAGCTTCCCATGTATCACTGTGTTTTTGCACACCTCGCATACCTTCCAATATATCGTTGTGTTTTCGTACACCTCTCATACCTTCCACTATATCGATGTTTTTTCACGCACTTCTCGTAGCTTCCCCTATATCGATGTGTTTTCGCGCTCCACTCATACCTTCCCCTATATTGCTACTGTTTTCACGCACCTCTCATAGCCTCCCGCTTATCAGACTTTTCGCGCACCTCTCATACCTACCCCTATATCGCCCTGTTTTCACGCACCTCCCATAGTTTACCATATATCGATGTGTTTTCGCGCACTTCTCATACCTTCCCTTTTTTGCTGTGTTATAGCACACCTCTCATAGATTCCCCTCTATTGCTGTGTTCTCGTGCACCTCTCATACGTTTCTATACATTGCAATATTTTCGCGCACCTCCCATAGCTTCCCCTATATTGCTGTATTTTCACACACCTCTCAGCCCTTCCCCTATATCGCACTGGTTTCACGCACCTCTCATGCCGTCTCCTACATCGCTGCATTTTCGCGCACCTCTCATCACTTCCCCTATATCGACGTCTTTTCAGCACCTCTCATACCTTTACATATATCGCCGTGTGTTCGCGCACCTCCCATTGCTTTCTCTATATCAGTGTTTTTTTGCGCACCTCTCATACCTTCCCCTATATCGCAGTGTTTTTGCGCACCTCTCATAGCTTCCCCTATATTGCTGTGTTTTCGCACACCTCGCATAGCTTCCCCTATATCGATGTATTTCTGTGCACCTCTGATCCCTTCCCCGATATCACTGTGATTTTGCGCACCTCCCAAGGCTTCCCCTATATTGCTCTGTTTTTTTTCACCTCCCATAGCTTCCCTTATATCACTGTGTTTTCACGCACATCTCATATCTTCTCCTATATCGCTGTGTCATCAAGCAGCTCTCATAACTTCCCCTATATCATCGTGTTTTCACTCAGCTCCCATAGCTTCCCATATATCAATGTGCTTTCACGTGCCTCTCATACCTTCCCATATATCGATGTGTTTTCGCGCACCTTCCATAGCTTCCCCTATATCGCTGTGTTTTGGCTCACCTCCCGTATCTTCCCCTATATCGCTGTGTGTTTCCTCAACTCTCATAGCTTTGCCTATATCGCCGTGTTCTCACACACCACTCATACCTTTACGTATATCGCCGTGTATTCACACACCTCTCATCACTTTACATATATCGCCATGTTTTCGCGCACCTCCCATAACTTCCCCTATATCACTGTATTTTTGCACACCTCTCATACCTTCCCAAATATCGCCGTGATTTTGCGCACCTCGCATACCTTCCAATGTATCGTTGTGTTTCTCGCGGACCTCTCATACCTTCCCCTATATCGCCGTGTTTTCACGCACCTCTCATAGCTTCCCCTATATCGCTGTGTTTTCGTGCACCTCTCATAGCTTCCCCTATATCGATGTGTTTTTGCTCACCTCTGTTCCTTTCCCCGATATCACTGTGTTTTTGGGCACCTCCCAAGGCTTCCCCTATATCACCGTGTTATCACGCACATCTCATATCTTCTCCTATATCGCTGTGTCATCAAGCAGCTCTCATAACTTCCCCTGTATCATCGTGTTTTCACTCAGATCCCATAGCTTCCCATATATCGCTGTGCTTTTGCGCGCCACTCATACATTCCCCTATATCGATGTGTTTTCGCGCACCTTCCATAGCTTCCCCTATTTCGCTGTGTGTTGGCTCACCTCCCGTATCTTCCCCTATATCGCTATGTGTTTCCTCAACTCTCATAGCTTTGCCTATATCGCCTGTTTCTCACGCACCTCTCATACCTTTACGTATATCGCCGTGTATTCACACACCTCTCATCACTTTACATATATCGCCATGTTTTCGCGCACCTCCCATAGCTTCCCCTATATCACTGTATTTTTGCACACCTCTCAGACCTTCCCCAATATCGTTGTGATTTTGCGCACCTTGCATACCTTCCAATGTATCGTTGTGTTTCTCGCGAACCTCTCATACCTTCCCATATATCGCCGTGTTTTCACGCACCTCTCATAGCTTCCCCTATATCGCTGTGTTTTCGTGCACCTCGCATAGCTTCCCCTATATCGCCGTGTTTTCGCGCATCTCTCATAGCTTCCCCCGTATCGATGTGTTTTTGCGCACCTCTGTTCCTTTCCCCGATATCACTGTGATTTTGGGCACCTCCCAAGGCTTCCCCTATATCACCGTGTTATCGCGCACATCTCATATCTTCTCCTATATTGCTGTGTCATCAAGCAGCTCTCATAACTTCCCCTATATCATCGTGTTTTCACTCAGATCCCATAGCTTCCCATATATTGCTGTGCTTTTGCGTGCCTCTCATACATTCCCCTATATCGATGTGTTTTCGCGCACCTTCCATAGCTTCCCCTATATCGCTGTGTTTTGGCTCACCTCCCGTATCTTCCCCTATATCGCTGTGTATTTCCTCACCTCTCAAAGCTTTGCTTATATAGCCGTGTTCTCACACACCTCTCATACCTTTACGTATATCACCGTGTTTTCACGCACCTCTGATTCCTTTACGTATATCGCCGTTTTCGCGCACCTCCCATAGCTTCCCCAATATCGCCGTGCTTTCATGCACCTCTCATAGCTTCCCATATATCGCTGTGTTTTTGTGCACCTCGCATACCTTCCACTATATCGATGTTTTTTACGCACCTCTCGTAGCTTCCCCTATATCGAAGTGTTTTCGCGCTCCACTCATACCCTCACCTATATTGCTGCTGTTTTCGCGCACCTCTCATAGCTTCCCGCTTATCAGTCTTTTGGCGCACCTCTCATACCTAACCCTATATTGCCCTGTTTTCACGCACCTCCCATAGTTTGCCATATATCGCTGTGTTTTCGCGCACTTCTCATACCTGCCCCTTTTTTGCTGTGTTATAGCACACCTCTCATAGCTTCCACTCTATTGCTGTGTTCTCGTGCATCTCTCATACGTTTCTATATATATCAATATTTTCGTGCACCTCTCATAGCTTCCCCGATATCGCCATATTTTCGCGCACCTCGCATAGCTTCACCTCTACCACTGTGTTCTCGCACACCTCTCATACCTTCTCCATATATCACCATGCTTTCACGCACCTCCCATATCTCCCCCTGTATTGCTGTATTTTCTCACACCACTCATACCTTCCCCTTTCTCGCTCTGTTTTCATGCACCTCCCATAGCTTCCCATGTATCGCTGTGTTTTTGCGCACCTCTCGTACCTTCCACTATATCAATGCGTTTTCGCACACCTCTCGTAGCTTCCCCTATATTGACGTGTTTTCGGGCACCTCTCATAATTTCCCCGATATCGCTGTGTTTTCGCGCACCTCTCATAGCTTCTCCTATATCGCTGTGTTTTCCCACACCATCCAGAACTTTCCCTATATCGCCGTATTTTCGCGCAGTGCGCCTAGCTTCAACAATATCGTTTTGTTTTTGCACACCTCTCAGACCTTCCTTTTTTTTAGCTGAGTTTTCGCGCACCTCTCGTAGCTTCCCCTATATCGATGTGTTTTCGCGCACCTCTTATAACTTCGCCTATATCGCTGAGTTTTCATGCACCTCCTATAACATCCCTTACATCGCTGCGCTGTCGCGCCCCTCTGATAGCTTCCCCTATATCGCTGTATTTTCATGCACCTCGCATACCTACCCCTGTATCACAGTTTTCAAGCACCACTCATACCTTCACGTATATCGCCGTGTGTTCGTGCACCTCTCATAGCTTCCCTTCTATCGCTGTGTTTTCGTGCATCTATCATAGCTTTCCATATATTGCAATGTTTTCGCTCACCTCTCATAGCTTCCCCCAAATAGCAGTGTTTTCGCGCACCTCTCATAGCTTCCCCCATGTCACCGTGTTTTCGCACACCTCGCATAGCTTCCCCTATATCACCGTGTTTTCACGCACCTCCCATAACTTCCATTCTATCGCTGTGTTTTCGCGCACCTCTCATAGCTTGCCATATATTGCAATGTTTTCGTGCACTTCTGAAAGCTTCCCCCAAATCGCAGTGTTTTCGTGCACCTCTGATAGCTTCCATTATATCACCGTTTTCGCGCACCTCTCATACCTTCCCCTATATCGCTGTGTTTTTGCGCACCTCTGATCACTTCCCCTATATCGACGTGTTTCCAAGCACCACTCATACCTTCACGTATATTGCCGTGTCTTTGCGCACCTCTCATAACTTCCCCTATTTCGCTGTGTTATCGCACACCTCTCATACCTTCACGTATATCGCCGTGTTTTTGCGCACCTCTCATAGCTACCCCTATATCGCTGTGTTTTCAAGCACCTCCCATACATTCCCCTATATCGCTGTGTTTTCACGCAGCTCTCATAGCTTCCCCTATATCACCGTGTTTTTGCTCACATCTCATATCTTCTCCAATATCGCTGTGTCATCAAGCAGCTGTCATAACTTCCCCTATATTGCTCAGTTTTCACACATCTCTCATAGCTTCCCCTATGTCGCTGTGCTCTTGTGCACCTCTCATCACTTCCTCTATATCGCCCTGTTTTCACGGATCTCCCATAGCTTCCCATTTCTTGCCGTGTTTTCACGCGCCTCTCATAGATTCCCCCAAATCGCTGTGTTTTTGCGCACCTCTCATAGCTTCCCTTATATTGCCGTGTTCTGGCGCACCTCGCATAACTTCCCCTACATCTCTATGTTTCCGCGTACCTCTCATACCTTCTCCTATATCGCCGTGCTTTCACGCACCTCCCATAGCTTCCCCTATATTGCTGTGTTTTCTCACACCTCTTATACATTCCCCTTTCTCTCTCTGTTTTCGTGCATCTCCTATAGCTTCCCATATATCGCTGTCTTTTCACGCAGCTCTCATACCTTCCACTATATCGCTGCGTTTTCATGCACCTCTTGTAGCTTTCCCGATATCGACGTGTTTTCACGCAGGTCTTATAACTTCCACTATATCGCTGTGTTTCGCACAGCTCGCATAGCTTCCCCTGTATCGTTGTGTTTTCACACTCCTCTCATACCTTCCCCTATATCGCCCCTAAGGAGCTGTGCTCTCGTGCTCCTCTCATCACTTCCCCTGTCTCGCACTGTTTTCATGGACCTCCCATAGCTTCCCATTTCTCGCCGCGTTTTCGCGCTCCTCTAATAGCTTTCCATATATTGCGATGTTTTTGCGCACCTCTCATAACTTTGCCTATATCGCTGTATTTTCGCGCACCTCTCATAGCTTCTCCTATATCGCCGTGTTTTCGCGCATCTCTCATAGCTTCCCCCATATCGATGTGTTTTTGCACACCTCTGTTCCTTTCCCTGATATCACTGTGATTTCGGGCACCTCCCAAGGCTTCCCCTATATCACCGTGTTTTCGCATACATCTCATATCTTCTCCTATATCGCTGTGTCATCAAGCAGCTCTCATAACTTCCCCTATATCATCGTGTTTTCACTCAGATCCCATAGCTTCCCATATATCGCTGTGCTTTTGCGCGCCTCTCATACATTCCCCTATATCGATGTGTTTTCGCGCACCTTCCATAGCTTCCCCTATATCGCTGTGTTTTGGCTCACTTCCCATATCTTCCCCTATATCGCTATGTGTTTCCTCAACTCTCATAGCTTTGCCTATATCGCCGTGTTCTCACGCACCTCTCATACCTTTACGTATATCGCCGTGTATTCACACACCTCTCATCACTTTACATATATCGCCATGTTTTCGCGCACCTCCCATAGCTTCCCCTATATTACTGTATTTTTGCACACCTCTCATACCTTCCCCAATATCGCCGTGATTTTGCGCACCTCGCATACCTTCCAATGTATCGTTGTGTTTCTCGCGGACCTCTCATACCTTCCCCTATATCGCCGTGTTTTCACGCACCTCCCATAGCTTCCGCAATATCGCCGTGCTTTCATGCACCTCTCATAGCTTCCCATATATCGCTGTGTTTTTGTGCACCTCGCATACCTTCCACTATATCGATGTTTTTTACGCACCTCTCGTAGCTTCCCCTATATCGAAGTGTTTTCGCGCTCCACTCATACCCTCCCCTATATTGCTGCTGTTTTCGCGCACCTCTCATAGCTTCCCGCTTATCAGTCTTTTGGCGCACCTCTCATACCTAACCCTATATTGCCCTGTTTTCACGCACCTCCCATAGTTTGCCATATATCGCTGTGTTTTCGCGCACTTCTCATACCTGCCCCTTTTTTGCTGTGTTATAGCACACCTCTCATAGCTTCCACTCTATTGCTGTGTTCTCGTGCACCACTCATACGTTTCTATATATATCAATATTTTCGTGCACCTCTCATAGCTTCCCCTATATCGCCATATTTTCGCGCACCTCGCATAGCTTCACCTCTACCACTGTGTTCTCGCACACCTCTCATACCTTCTCCATATATCACCATGCTTTTACGCACCTCCCATATCTCCCCCTGTATTGCTGTATTTTCTCACACCACTCATACCTTCCCCTTTCTCGCTCTGTTTTCATGCACCTCCCATAGCTTCCCATGTATCGCTGTGTTTTTGCGCACCTCTCATACCTTCCACTATATCAATGTGTTTTCGCACACCTCTTGTAGCTTCCCCTATATTGACGTGTTTTCGGGCACCTCTCATAATTTCCCCGATATCGCTGTGTTTTCGCGCACCTCTCATAGCTTCTCCTATATCGCTGTGTTTTCCCACACCATCCAGAACTTTCCCTATATCGCCGTATTTTCGCGCAGTTCGCCTAGCTTCAACAATATCGTTTTGTTTTTGCACACCTCTCAGACCTTCCTTTTTTTAAGCTGAGTTTTCGTGCACCTCTCATAGCTTCCCCTATATCGATGTGTTTTCGCGCACCTCTTATAACTTCACCTATATCGCTGAGTTTTCATGCACCTCCCATAACATCCCTTACATCGCTGCGCTGTCGCGCCCCTCTGATAGCTTCCCCTATATCGCTGTATTTTCATGCACCTCGCATACCTACCCCTGTATCACAGTTTTCAAGCACCACTCATACCTTCACGTATATCGCCGTGTGTTCGTGCACCTCTCATAGCTTCCCTTCTATCGCTGTGTTTTCGTGCATCTATCATAGCTTTCCATATATTGCAATGTTTTCGTTCACCTCTCATAGCTTCCCCCAAATAGCAGTGTTTTCGTGCACCTCTGATAGCTTCCATTATATCACCGTTTTCGCGCACCTCTCATACCTTCCCCTATATCGCTGTGTTTTTGCGCACCTCTGATCACTTCCCCTATATCGACGTGTTTTCAAGCACCACTCATACCTTCACGTATATTGCCGTGTCTTTGCGCACCTCTCATAACTTCCCCTATTTCGCTGTGTTATCGCACACCTCTCATACCTTCACGTATATCACCGTGTTTTTGCGCACCTCTCATAGCTACCCCTATATCGCTGTGTTTTCAAGCACCTCCCATACATTCCCCTATATCGCTGTGTTTTCACGCAGCTCTCATAGCTTCCCCTATATCACCGTGTTTTTGCTCACATCTCATATCTTCTCCAATATCGCTGTGTCATCAAGCAGCTGTCATAACTTCCCCTATATTGCTCAGTTTTCACACATCTCTCATAGCTTCCCCTATGTCGCTGTGCTCTTGTGCACCTCTCATCACTTCCTCTATATCGCCCTGTTTTCACGGATCTCCCATAGCTTCCCATTTCTTGCCGTGTTTTCACGCGCCTCTCATAGATTCCCCCAAATCGCTGTGTTTTTGCGCACCTCTCATAGCTTCCCCTATATTGCCGTGTTCTGGCGCACCTCGCATAACTTCCCCTACATCTCTATGTTTCCGCGTACCTCTCATACCTTCTCCTATATCGCCGTGCTTTCACGCACCTCCCATAGCTTCCCCTATATTGCTGTGTTTTCTCACAACTCTTATACATTCCCCTTTCTCTCTCTGTTTTCATGCATCTCCTATAGCTTCCCATGTATCGCTGTCTTTTCACGCAGCTCTCATACCTTCCACTATATCGCTGCGTTTTCACGCACCTCTTGTAGCTTTCCCGATATCGACGTGTTTTCACGCAGGTCTTATAACTTCCACTATATCGCTGTGTTTCGCACAGCTCGCATAGCTTCCCCTGTATCGTTGTGTTTTCACACTCCTCTCATACCTTCCCCTATATCGCCCCTAAGGAGCTGTGCTCTCGTGCTCCTCTCATCACTTCCCCTGTCTCGCACTGTTTTCATGGACCTCCCATAGCTTCCCATTTCTCGCCGCGTTTTCGCGCTCCTCTAATAGCTTTCCATATATTGCGATGTTTTTGCGCACCTCTCATAACTTTGCCTATATCGCTGTATTTTCGCGCACCTCTCATAGCTTCCCCTATATCGCCGTGTTTTCGCGCATCTCTCATAGCTTCCCCCATATCGATGTGTTTTTGCGCACCTCTGTTCCTTTCCCTGATATCACTGTGATTTCGGGCACCTCCCAAAGCTTCCCCTATTTCACCGTGTTTTCGCACACATCTCATATCTTCTCCTATATCACTGTGTCATCAAGCAGCTCTCATAACTTCCCCTATATCATCGTGTTTTCACTCAGATCCCATAGCTTCCCATATATCACTGTGCTTTTGCGCGCCTCTCATACATTCCCCTATATCGATGTGTTTTCGCGCACCTTCCATAGCTTCCCCTATATCGCTGTGTTTTGGCTCACCTCCCGTATCTTCCCCTATATCGCTGTGTATTTCCTCACCTCTCATACCTTTACGTATATCGCCGTGTTCTCACGCACCTCTGATTCCTTTACGTATATCGCCGTTTTCGCGCACCTCCCATAGCTTCCCCAATATCGCCGTGCTTTCATGCACCTCTCATAGCTTCCCATATATCGCTGTGTTTTTGTGCACCTCGCATACCTTCCACTATATCGATGTTTTTTACGCACCTCTCGTAGCTTCCCCTATATCGAAGTGTTTTCGCGCTCCACTCATACCCTCCCCTATATTGCTGCTGTTTTCGCGCACCTCTCATAGCTTCCTGCTTATCAGTCTTTTGGCGCACCTCTCATACCTAACCCTATATTGCCCTGTTTTCACGCACCTCCCATAGTTTGCCATATATCGCTGTGTTTTCGCGCACTTCTCATATAGGGGAAACTATCAGAGGTGCACGAAAACACAGCAATATAGGGGAAGCTATGGAAGGTGCACGAAAACAAAGCAATACAGGGGAAGCAGTGGGAAGCGTGCGAAACACAGTGATACAGGAAAAGGTATGAGAGGTGTACGAAAGCACAGCCATATTGGGGAAGGTATGAGAGGAGCGCGAAAACACATTGATACAGGGGAAGCTACAAGAGGTGCATGAAACACATCGATGTAATGGAAGGTATGAGAGGTGCGCAAGAACACAACAATATAGGGGAAGGTATGCTAGGTGCGCGAAAACACAGCGATATAGGGGATGCTAAGAGAGGGGAGCATTAACTCAGCAATATATGGGACGGTATGAGAGGTTCACAAAAACACAGCGATATAGGGAAAGCTATCATCGGTGCGCCAAAACGCAGCGATATATGGGAAGCTATGGGAGGTGCGCGAAAACACAGCGAGAAAGGAGAAAGTATGAGAGGTGTGAGAAAACACGGCAATATGGGGGAAGCTATGAGAGGTGCGCGAAAACACAGCGATATAGGGGAATGTATGAGAGGTGCACTAAATCACATCGGTATAGGCGAAACTACCAGAGGTGCGTGAGAACACGGCGATATAGGGGAAAATATGGAAGGTGTGCGAAAACACAGCGATATAGTGGAATGTATGAGAGGTGCGCGAAAACACAACGATATAGGGGAAGCTATGGGAGGTGCACAAAAACACGGCAATATAGGGGAAGCTGTGGGAGGTGCGCGAAAATGTGGCAAATAGAGAAAGCTATGAGAGGTGCACGAAAACACAGCGATATACGGGAAGCTATCGGAGATGGGCGAAAGCAGAGTGACATAGGGGAAGGTATAAGAGGTGCGAGAAACCACATTGATATAGGGGAAGCTATAGGAGTTGCATGAAAACAGGGCGATAAAGGAGAATGTATTGAGGTGCACAAAAGCACACCGATATAGAGGAGGGTATGAGAGGTGCACAAAAACACAGCAATATAGGGGAAGCTATGAGAGGTGCACAAAAACACGGCGATATAGGTGAAGGTATGCGAGGTGCGCGAAAATACAGCGATATAGCGGAAGCTATGAGAGGTGCACTAAATCGCATCGGTATAGGCGAAACTACCAGAGGTGCGTGAGAACACGGCGATATAGGGGAAAATATGGAAGGTGTGCGAAAACACAGCGATATAGTGGAATGTATGAGAGGTGCGCGAAAACACAACGATATAGGGGAAGCTATGGGAGGTGCACGAAAAAACGGCAATATAGGGGAAGCTGTGGGAGGTGCGCGAAAATGTGGCAAATAGAGAAAGCTATGAGAGGTGCACGAAAACACAGCGATATACGGGAAGCTATCGGAGATGGGCGAAAGCAGAGTGACATAGGGGAAGGTATAAGAGGTGCGAGAAACCACATCAATATAGGGGAAGCTATAGGAGTTGCATGAAAACAGGGCGATAAAGGAGAATGTATTGAGGTGCACAAAAGCACACCGATATAGAGGAGGGTATGAGAGGTGCGCAAAAACACAGCAATATAGGGGAAGCTATGAGAGGTGCACAAAAACACGGCGATATAGGTGAAGGTATGCGAGGTGCGCGAAAATACAGCGATATAGCGGAAGCTATGAGAGGTGCGCGAAAACAGAGCGATATAGGGGAAGGTATGAGAGATGCGAGAAAACACAGCCACATGAGGAAGCGATGGGAGGTGTGTGAAAACGTGATGATATAGGGGAATGTATGAGAGGTACGAGAAAACACGGCGATATAGGGGAAGGTATGAGAGATGAGCAAAACCACAGATAAAAAGGGCAAGGTATGAGACGTACGCGACAACACGGAGATATAGGGCAAGCTATGAGAGGGGAGTGAAAACTCAGCGATATAGGGGAAGGTATGAGAGGTGCGTGAAAACACGGCGATATAGGCGAAGGTATGCGAGGTGCGCGGAAATACAGCGATATAGCGGAAGCTATGAGAGGTGCGCGAAAACAGAGCGATATAGGGGAAGGTATGAGAGGTGCGAGAAAACACAGCGATATGAGGAAGCGATGGGAGGTGTATGAAAACACGACGATATAGGGGAATGTATGAGAGGTACGAGAAAACGGCGATATAGGGGAAGGTATGAGAGATGAGCAAAAGCACAGATAAAAAGGGCAAGGTATGAGACGTACGCGACAACACGGAGATATAGGGCAAGCTATGAGAGGGGAGTGAAAACTCAGCGATATAGGGGAAGGTATGAGAGGTGCGCGAAAACACGGCGATATATAAGGGAAGCTATGGGAGGTGCACGAAAACACGGGGATATAGGGGAAGCGGTGAGAGGTGCCTGAAAAAGCAGTGATATAGGGAACAGTATGAGAGGTGCTTGAAAATACAGTGATATAGTGGTAGGTATGAATGGTGCGTGAAAACACGGTGAAAAAGAGGAAGCTATAGGAGATGCACGAAAACACGGCGATATAGCAGAATGTATGAGAGATGAGCAAAATCTCAGCTAAAACATGGAAGGTATGAGAGTTGTGCGAAAATACGACCAAATAGGCAAAGCTATGAGAGGTGAGCAAAAACACAGCGGTATATGGGGAGCTATTGGATGAGCGTGAAAAGATGGCGATATAGGGGAAGGTATGAGAGGTGCATGAAAATACGGCGATATGTGGGAAGTTATTGGAGGTGCGTGAAAAGACGGCGATATAGGGGAAGGTATGAGAGGTGCGCAAAAACACAGTGATGCAGGGGAAGCTATGGGAGGTGCATTTTTGGTCCCCCAATCTGAGGAAAGACATCCTTGCCATAGAGGGAGTACAAAGAAGGCTAACCAGATTGATCCCTGGGATGGCAGGACTTTCATATGATGAAAGACTGGATGAACTAGGCTTATACTCGTTGGAATTTAGAAGATTGAGGGGGGATCTGATTGAAATGTATAAAATCCTAAAGGGATTGGACAGGCCAGATGTAGGAAGATTGTTCCCGATGTTGGGGAAGTCCAGAACGAGGGGTCACAGTTTGAGGATAGAGGGGAAGCCTTTTAGGACCGAGATTAGGAAAAACTTCTTCACACAGAGAGTGGTGAATCTGTGGAATTCTCTGCCACAGGAAACAGTTGAGGCCAGTTCATTGGCTATATTTAAGAGGGAGTTAGATATGGCCCTTGTGGCTATGGGGGTCAGGAGGTATGGAGGGAAGGCTGGTGCAGGATTCTGAGTTGGATGATCAGCCATGATCATACAGAATGGCGGTGCAGGCTCGAAGGGCCGAAGGGCCTACTCCTGCACTTATTTTCTATGTTTCTATGTTTCCCCTGTACCGCCGTGTTTTCACGCACCTCACATAGCTTCCCCTCTATCGCTGTGTTTTCACGCAAATCTCATACCTTACCCTATATCACTGTGTTTTCGCGCACGTCCCATACCTTCCCATACATTGCTGTGTTTTGGCACACCTCCCATTGATTCCCATATATTGCTGTTTTTTCTTTCATCTCTCATAGCTATGAGTATATTGCCATGTTTTTGCACACCTCTGATAAGTTTCCCTTTATAGATGAGTTTTCGCTCATCTCTCATACCTTCTCCTATATCTCTGTGTTTTCGCGCACCTCCTGTAGCTTCCTCTATATCGCTGTTTTTTCGCACACCTCTCATACATTCCCCTATATCGTTGTGTTTTTGCGCACCTCTCATACCGTCCCGTATATCACTGTGTTTTCAAGCACCTCGCATATCTACCCCTGTACTCTGTGTTTTTACGCACCTGATATATTGTCCCATACATTGCTGTGTTTTCGCACACCTCTCATCGTGTCCCCTCTATCGACGTGATCTCATGCACCTCTCAGTAATTCCCCTGTATCACTCTGCTTTCTCACACATCCCATAGCTTCCCCTACATTGTACTGTTTTCGCACACCTCTCATACTTTCCCCCAAATCGCTGTGTTTTCGCGCGCCTCTCATAGCTTCCCCTATATCGCTGTGTTTTCCCGCACATCCCATAGCTTCTCCTATATCACCGTGTTTTCATCCACCTCTCATAACTTTCCCTATATTGCTGTGTTTTCGCTCACCTCTCATAACTTCCCCTGTATCGCTGTGTTTTCGTGCGGCTCTCATACATTCTCCTACATCGCCATGTTTTCACGCACCTCTCATACCATTAACTATATCGCTGTGTTCTCCCGCATGTCCCATACTTTCCCAAATATTGCTGTGTTTTCGCACACCTCCCATAGCTTCCCCTATATTGCTGTGTTTCTGTGCACATCTCATACCTTCTGCTGTATCGCTGTGTTTTCGCACACCTCCCATATCTTCCCCTATATCGCGCTGTTTTTGCGCACGTCACAGAGCTTCCGCTATATTGCTGTGTTTTTGCGCACCTCCTATAGCTTCCCCTCTATCGCTGTGTTTCCGTTTCCCTCTTCTAGCTTCATCTAAATCGCTGTGTTTTCGCGCATCTACCATAGCTTCTCATATATCGCCGTGTTTTTGCGCACCTCTCATAAATTTCCCAATAGCGCTGTGTTTTCACACACCTCCCATAGCATCCCCTATATCGCTGTGTTTTCACGCACCTCTCATAGCTTCCTCTATATCACTGTGTTTTCTGGCACCTCCCATAGCTTCCCCAATATCATTATGTTTTCGCTCACCTCTCATAGCTTCCCCTATTTCGCCGTGTTTTCGTGCACCTCTCATATCTTCCACTATATCACTGCGTTTCCGTGCACGTCCCATAACTTCCCGTATATTGCTGTGTTTCCGCGCAACATCCATAACTTCCCATATATCTCTGTGCATTGGCGCACCTCCCATAGCTTCCGCTGTTTCACTGTTTTCACGCACCTCTCATAGCTTACCCTATATTGTTGTGTTTTGGCGTATCTCCCATAGCTTCTGCTATATCACTGAGTTTTTGTGTGCCTCTCATACCTTCCTCTATATCGCTGTGTCCTCGCACACCTCTGATTGATTCCATTACATTGCTGTGTTTTGGCGCACCTCCCATAGCTTCCCCTCTATCGCTGTTTTTTTTGCCCATCTCTCATTGCTTTGATTATATCGCCATGTTTTTGCACACCTCTCATAAGTTTCCCTTTATACCTGAGTTTTCGCTCATCTCTCATACCTTCTCCTATATCGCCGTGTTTTCACGCACCTCCTATAGCTTCCTCTATATCGCTGTGTTTTCGCGCACTTCTCATACCTTCCCTTACATCGTTGTGTTTTTGTGCACCTCGCATGCCTTCTCCTATATCACTGTGTTTTCAATCACCTCGCATATCTAGCCCTATATCACTGTTTTCACGCACCTGATATACCGTCACTTATATCGCTGTGTTTTCGCGCACCTCTCATCACGTCCCCTATATCGATGTGATCTCGTGCACCTCTCTCAACTTCCCTATATCGCCTTGTTTTCACGCGCCTCCCATAGCTTCCCATGTATCGCAGTGTTTTCGTGCACCTCTTATAGCTTCCCATATATTGCGATGCTTTCGCACACCTCTCATAGTTTCCACCAAATCGCTGTGTTTTCGCACACCTCTCATAATATCCCCTACTTCGCTGTTTTTTCGCGCACCTCTCATAGCTTGCCCTATATCGCCGTGTTTTCACGCACCTCTCATACCTTCCATGTTTTAGCTGTGTTTTCGCTCACCTCTCATATCTTTGCCAATATCGCCGTGTTCTCGCGCACCACTCATATCTTCCACTTTTTAGCTGTGTTTTCAGGCACCTCTCATCCCTTCCGCTATATCGCTGTGATTTTGCGCACCTCCCATAGCTTCCCATATATCGCAGTGTTTTTGCACATCTATCATAGCTTCCCGTATATTGCCATGTTTTTACACACCTCTCATACCTTCTCCTATATCGTCGTGTTTTCATGCCACACCCATAGTTTCCCCTACTTCGCTGTTTTCTCGCAACTCTCATACAGTCCCCTATATCGCCGTGTTTTCACGCACCTCTCATACCTTCCATGTTTTAGCTGTGTTTTCTCTCACCTCTCATATCTTTGCCAATATCGCCGTGTTCTCGCGCACCACTCATATCTTCCACTTTTTAGCTGTGTTTTCAGGCACCTCTCATCCCTTCCGCTATATCGCTGTGATTTTGCGCACCTCCCATAGCTTCCCATATATCGCAGTGTTTTTGCACATCTATCATAGCTTCCCGTATATTGCCATGTTTTTACACACCTCTCATACCTTCTCCTATATCGTCGTGTTTTCATGCCACACCCATAGTTTCCCCTATATCGCTGTTTTCTCGCAACTCTCATACAGTCCCCTATATCGTCGTGTTTTTGCGCAATTCTCATACCTTCCCCTATATCGCTGTGTTTTGGCTCACCTCTTAGAGCTTCCCCTATATCACCGTGTTTTCGTGCACATCTCATAACTTCCCCTATATAGCTGTGTTCTCGCTCACCTCTCATAACTTACCTTATATTGCTGTGTTTTTGCTGACCTCTCATAACTTCCCCTATATTGCTCTGTTTTCGCGCACCACTCATACCTTCCCCTACATCGCCGTGTTTTCGCGCAACTCTCATACCTTCCCCTATATCGCTGTGTTTACGCTCACCTCTTAGAGCTTCCCCATATCGCCATGTTTTCGCGCACCACTCATAACTTCCCCTACATAGCTGTGTTTTCGCACACCTCTCATAACTTCCCCTATATTGCTGTGTTTTCGCGCACCGCTCATGCATTCTCCTACATCGCCGTGTTTTCGTGCACCTCTCTTACCATCAACGATATCGCTGTTTTCGTGCACGTCCCATACCTTTCCATATATTGCTGTGTTTTCGCGCACCTCCCATAGCTTCCCTTATATTACCGTGTTTTCGCGCACCTCTCATAACTTTCCCTCAAAAGCTGTGTTTTCGCTCACCTCTCATAATTTCTCCTGTATCGCCGTGTTTTCGCGCAGCTCTGATACATTCTCCTACATCGCCATGTTTTTGCGCACCACTCATACCTTCAACTATATTGCTGTGTTTTTGTGCACCTCCCATAGCTTCCCCTATATTGCTGTGTTTCTGTGCACGTCTCATACCTTCTGCTCTATCACTGTGTTTTCAAGCACCTCGCATATCTACCCCTATATCACTGTGTTTTCACGCACCTGATATACCGTCCCCTATATCACTGCGTTTTCGCGCACCTCTCATTGAGTCCCCTATATCGATCTGATCTCGTGCACCTCTCACAACTTCCCCTATACCGCCCTGTTTTCACGCGCCTCCCGTAGCTTCCCATGTATCGCAGTGTTTTCGCGCACCTCTCATAGCTTCCCATATATTGCGATGTTTTCGCACACCTCTCATAGTTTCCCCCAAATCGCTGTGTTTTCGCGCACCTCTCGTAGCTTCCCCTATATCGATGTGTTTTCGCCTATAACGCCGTGTTTTCACACTCCTCCCATAGCTTCCCATACATCGCTGTGTTTTCGCCGTCCTCTCGTACATTCCCCTTTAGAGCTGTGTTTTCGCGCACCTCTCATAGCTTCCCCTATGTCGCTGTGATCACGTGCACCTCTCATCAAATCCCCTGTATCGCTCTGCTTTCGTGCACCTCTCATAGCTTCCCCTATGTCGCCCTGCTTTCACACGCCTCCTATAGCTTCCCATAAATCGCAGTGTTTTTGCACACCTATCATAGCTTCCCATATATTGCCATGTTTTCTCGCATCTCTCATACTTCCCCTATATCGCTGTGTTTTCACTCACCTCTTAGAGCTTGCCCTATATCGCCGTGTTTTTGTGTACCACAAATAACTTCCCCTATATAGCTGTGTTTTCACTCACCACTCATAACTTCCCCTATATTGCTGTGTTTTCGCGCACCTCTCATACATTCTCCTACATTGCCGTGTTTTCGCGCATCTCTCCTACCTTCAATGATATCGCTGTGTTTTCGCGCACGTCGCATACCTTCCCATATATCGCTGTATTTTCGCGCACCTGTCATAGCTTCCCCATATCGATGTGTTTTCGCGCACCTCTCATACCTTCCACTATATCGCTGTGATTTCGCACACCTCGCATTGCTTCCCATACATCGTTGTGTTTTCGCGCACCTCTCATACCTTCAACTATATCGATGTGTTTCTGCGCACCTCTCATAGCTCCCTCTATATCGCTGTGTTTTCCCGCACCTCCCATACCTTCCTCTATATCGCTGTGTTCTCGCGCACCTCTCTTACATTCAACGCTATCGCTGTATTTTCGTGCACGTCCCATACCTTCCCATATATCGCTGTGTTTTTGCGTGCCCCTCATACCTTCCTCTATATCGCTGTGTTCTCGTGCACCTCTGATTGCTTCCATTAAATTGCTGTGTTTTGGCGCACATCCCAAAGCTTCCCCTATATCGCTGTTTTTTTGCTCATCTCTCATAGCTTTGACTATATCGCCTTTTTTTTTTGTGCACCTCTCATAAGTTTCCCTTTATACCTGAGTTTTCGCTCATCTCTCATACCTTCTTCTATATCGCCGTGTTTTCGCGCACCTCCTATAGCTTCCCCTATATCGCCGTGTTTTCGCTCACCTCTCATATATTCCCCTATAGCGCTGTGTTTTCGCGCACCTCTCATAGCTTTCCCAAAATTCTGTGTTTTCACGCACCTCTCATAGCTTTCCCAAAATTCTGTGTTTTGTGCACCTCGCATTGCTTCCTCTACATCGTTGTGTTTTCGTGCAACTCTCATACCTTCAACTATATCAATGTGTTTTCGCGCACCTCTCATAGCTTCGCCTATATCGATGTGTTTTCGCGCATCTCTCATACCTTCCCCTACATCGCCGTGCCTTCACACACCTCCCATAGCTTCCCATATATCGCTGTGTTTTCTCGCACCTCTCATCGCTTCCTTTATATCGACGTGTTTTCGCTCACATTCCGTAGCTTCCCCTATATCACTATGATTCTGCGCACCTCCCATAACTTCCCCTACATCACTGTGTTTTTGGTCACCTCCCATAGCTTCCCCTATATGGCCCTGTTTTCGCTCACCTGTCAAATATTCCCCTACAATGCCGTGTTTCTGCGCATCTCTCCTATCTTCCCCTACATCGCGGTGTTATCGTGCACTTCTCATAGCTTCCCCTATATCGCTCTGTTTTCGCGCACTTCTCATACACTCCCCTGTATCGCTGTGTTTTTGCTCACCTTTCATAGCTGCCACTATATCACCGTGTTTTCGCAGACCTCTCATGCATTCCCCTATATTGCTGTGTTTTAGCACACCTTCCGTAGCTTACCCTGTCTCTGTGCTCTCGTGCACCTCTCATCACTTCACCTATATCACTCTGCTTTTGCGCACTTCCCATAGTTTCCCCTACATCGCAGTGCTTTAGCGCACCTCTCATATTCCCCTATATCGCCCTGTTTTCACGTGCCTCCCATAGATTCACATATATCGCAGTGTTTTCACACACCTCTCGTAGCTTCCTCTATATCGATGTGTTTCACGCACCTCTCATACCTTCCCCAATATCGCTGTGTTTTCATGCACATCTCATTGCTTCCGCTACACCGCTGTGTTTTTGTGCACCTCGCATACCTTCCCCTATATCGCCGTGTTTTCACGCACCTCCCATAGCTTCCATGTATCGCTGTGTTTTCACGTGCCTCTCATACCTTCCCCTATATTGCTCTGTTTTTGTGCACCTCCCATAGCTTCCGCTATGTCGCTGTGTTTTGGCTGACATCTCATAGATTTGCCCATATCGTCGTGTTTTTGCGCACCTCTCATACCTTACCGTATATTGTTGTGTTTTCGCTCAACTCCCATAGCTTCCCCAATATCGCCGTGTTTTGCGCACCTCTCATACATTCCCCTACATCGCCGTGTTTTTGCGCACCTCCCATATATCGCTGTGTTTTCACTGGCCTCTCATACCTTCCCCTATATCGCTGCATTTTCGGTCACCTCTCATACCTTCCCCTATATCGCCCTGTTTTCGCACATTTGTCATGTATTCGCCTACCTCACCGTGTTTCTGAACACCACTCATAACTTCCCCTACATCGCGGTGTTTTCGTGCACATCTCATAGCTTCACATATATTGCGATGTTTTCACGCACCATTCATAGCTTCCCCTATATCGATGTGTTTTCGTGCATCTCTCATACCTTCCCCGATATCGCCGTGTTTTCACACACCTCCCATAGCTTCCCATATATTGCCGTGTTTTCACGCATCTCTCATACATTCCCCTGTATCGCTGTGTTATCGCGCATCTCTCATAGCTTCCTCTCTACTGCTGTGTTCTCGTGAAGCTCTCATAGCTTCCCATATGTTGCAATGTTTTCACGCTCTTCTCATCCCTTCCCCTACATCGCTGCGATTTCACGCACCTCTCAGATCTTCCCCTATATCGCTGTGTTTTTGCTCACCTCTCATAGCTTTGCCTATATCACCGAGTTCTCGCACACATCTCATACCTTCCCCTATATAGCTGTGTTTTCGCTCACCTCTCATAACTTCCCCTGAGTCACCATGTTTTCGCGCACCTCTCATACATTCTCCTGCATCGCTGTGTTTTCGCGCACATCCCGTAACTTCTCATATAATACTGTGTTTTCGCGCACTTCCAATAGCTTCCCCTATATTGCTGTATTTTCGCGCACATCTCACACCTTCTGCTGTATTGCTGTGTTGTCACGCACCTTCCATTGCTTCCCCTATATTGCTGTGTTTTCGCGCACGTCTCAGACCTTTCCCTATATTGCTGTGTATTCGCACAACTCCCAAAGCTTCACTTATATCGTTGTGTTTGGTGCACCTCTCATCCTTTCTCCAATATCGCCATGTTTTCACGCACCTCTCATAGCTTTCCCTATATCGCTCTGTTTTCCTGCACCTCCCATAGCCTCTCATATATCGCTGTGCTTTAGCACAGCTCTCATAGCTTCCCCTATATCGCCCTGTTATCATGCTCCTCACATAGCTTCCCCTGTATCGATGTGTAATTGCGCACCTCTCATAGCTTCCCATATGTTGCGATGTTTTCACGCACTTCTCATCCCTTCCCCTACATCGCTGCAATTTCGCACACCTCCCATAGCTTCCACTATATCGCTGTGTTTTCGCTCACCTCTCAGAACTTCCTCTATATCGCCCTGTTTTCGAGCACCTGTCATATATTCCAGCAGATCGCCGTGTTTCTGCGCACCTCTCATACCTTCCCCTATATCGCTGTGTTTTTTCTCACCTCTCATAGCTGCCACTATACCACCATGTTTTCTCACAGCTCTCATAACTTCCTCTATAGAGCTGCGTTTCCTCTCACCTATCATACCTTCCCCTATATTGCCCTGTTTTCGCGTACCTCTCACTCATTCCCCTATATCTCCGTGTTTCACAGACCTCTAATACCTTCCCCTACATCACCGTGTTTTTGCGCACCTCTCATACCTTCCCCTATATCGCTGTTATCGCGCACCTCTAATACCTTCTACTGTATTGCCACGTTTCCGCGCACCTCCAATGGCTTCCCATATATCGCCGTGTTTCCGCGCACCTCTCATCCCTTCCCATATATCACTGTGATTTCTCGCAGCTCCCATAGCTTCCCCTATATCGCCGTGTTTTCATGCACTCTTATACATTCCCCTACATCACCGTGTTTTTGCGCACCTCTCATACCTTCCCCTATATCACTGTGTTATCGCTAACCTCTCATACCTTCCCCTATATCACCGTATTTTCACGCAGCTCTCATACCTTCCCCTATAGAGATGTGTTTTCTCTCACCTCTCACAGCTTCCCCCATATCGCTGTGTTTTTGTGCACATGTCATATATTCCCCTACATCGCCGTGTTTCTGCGCACCTCTCATATTTTCCCCTACATGGCGGTGTTATTTTGAACCTCTCATAGCTTCCCCTGTATCGCTGTGTTTTCGCTTCCCTCTCATACCATCACATAAATCGCTGTATTTTCATTCACCTCCCATAGTTTCCCCTATACCGCCGGGTTTTTGTGCACCTCTCATACATTCTCCTATAGCGCTGTGTTTTCGTGCATCTCTGAAAGATTTCCCAAAAGCTCTGTCTTTCTGGGCACCTCCCATAGCTTCCCATATATCACTGTGTTTTCACCGGCCTCTCATACATTCCCCTTTACCACTGTGTTTTCGCGCACCTCCTATAGCGTTCCCTATATAGCCGTGTTTTTGCGCAGCTCTCATATATTCACCTATAGCACTGTGTTTACGCGCAACTCTCATAGCTTTCCCAAAATCTCTGTGTTTTTGCGCGCCTCTCATACATTCCACTATATCGCAGTGTTTTCACGCACCTCTCGTAGCTTCCCATATGTCGCTATGTTTCAACCGGCCTCTCATACCTTCCCCTACATTGCTGTATTCTCGCACACCCCTCATACCTTCCCCTATATCGCTGTGTTTTCGCGCACCTCGCATTGCTTCCCTACATCGTTGTGTTTTCGTGCACCTCTCGTACCTTCAAGTATATCGATGTGTTTTTGCACAACTCTCATAGCTTCCCCTATATCGCTGTATTTTCACTCACCTCTAATAGCTGCCCCATATCACCGTGTTTTCGCGCACCTCTCATATCTTCCCCTATACAGCTGTGTTTTCACTCACCTCTCATAACTTCCCCTGTATCGCCGTGTTTTCGCGCACCTCTCATACATTCTCCTGCATCGCTGTGTTTTCACACACGTCCTGTACCTTCCCATATATTGCTGTGTTTTCGCTCACCTTCCATAGCTTCCCCTATATAGCTGTGTTTTCTCGCACGTCTCAGAGCTTCCCCTATATTGCCGTGTATTCGCGCACCTCCCAGAGCTTCCCCTATATCGCCACCTTTTCGCGCACCTCCCATACATTCCCCTTATCACTGTGTTTTCGCGCACCTCCCATACCTTCCCCAATATGGCTGTGTTTTCGCACGCCTCTCATACCTTCCACTGTATCGCTGTGTTTTTGCACACTTCCCATAGTTTTCCCTATATCACTGTGTTTTCGGTCACCTCTCATAGCTTCCCCTATATCGCTGCGTTTTCACGCACCTCTCATCGCTTCCCATATATCAATGTGTTTTCACACACCTCTTATTCCTTCACGTATATTGTCGTGTTTTCGCGCACCTCTCATACATTCTCCTGCATCGCTGTGTTTTCGCACACGTCCTGAACCTTCCCATATATTGCTGTGTATTCGCGCACCTTCCATAGCTTCCCCTATATAGCTGTGCTTTCTCGCACGTCTCAGAGCTTCCCCTATATTGCCGTTTATTTGCGCACCTCCCATACCTTCCCCTATATTGCCATCTTTTCGTGCACCTCCCATACATTCCCCTTATCGCTGTGTTTTCACGCGCCTCCCATACCTTCCCCAATATGGCTGTGTTTTCACGCACCTCTCAAAAGTTCCCCTATGTTGCAGTGTTTTTGCACACCTCCCATACCTTCCCCTATATGGTTGTGTTTTCACGCACCTCTCAAACCTTCCGCTGTGTTGCTGTGTTTTTCCACACCTCCCACAGCTTCCCCTATATCGCTGTGTCTTCGTGCACCTCTCTTACATTCCCATATATCACTGTGTTTTCACGCACCTCGCATACCGTCCCCTATATCGCTGTGTTTTCGCGCATCTCCCATAGCTTCCCCTATATCACTGTGTTTTCGTGCACCTCTCAAACCTTCCCCTGTGTTGCTGTGTTCTTGCACACCTCCCATAGCGTCCCCTATATCACTGTGTTTCCGGGCACCTCTCATAGCTTCCCCTATATTGCTGTGTTTTCGCACACCACCAAAAGCTTCCTCTATATCGTTGTGTTTTTGAGCACCTCGCATACCGTCCCCTATACCGCTGCATTTTCCCGCACCTCTCATCGGTTCCCCTATATCAATGTGTTTTTACACACCTCTCATTCCTTCATGTATATTGCTGTGTTTTCGCGCAGCTCTCATACCTTCCTCTATATCGCTGTATTTTCGGACACCTCCCATACCTTCCCCTATAGCGCCTTGTTATCGCGCACCTCTCATATATTCCCCTTTATTGCTGTGTTTTCGTGCACCTCTCATAGCTTTCACAAAATCTCTGTGTTTTCGCGCACCTCTCATATATTCCCCTTTATTGCTGTGTTTTCGCACACTTCTCATAGGTTCCCCCAAATCGCTGTGTTTCCGCGCACCTCCCAGAGCTTCTCCTATATCGCCTTGTTTTCAGGCACCTCCCATAGCTTCCCCTATATCACTGTGTTTTCTTGCACCTTTCATGCCTTCCCCAATATCGCTATGTTTTTGTGTACCGCCCATAGCTTCCCATATATCGCTGTGTTTTCACCGGCCTCTCATACCTTCCCCTTTGCCACTGTGTTTTTGCGCACCTCCTGCAGCGTTTTCTATAACACCGTGTTTTTGCACACCTCTTATATATTCAGCTATAGCACTGTGTTTACATGCACCTTTCATAGCTTTCCCCAAATCTCTGTGTTTTTGCGCACCTCTCATACATTCCACTATATCACTGTGTTTTCACGCACCTCTCGCAGGTTCCCATATGTCGCTGTGTTTTCACCGGCCTCTCATACCTTCCCTTACATCGCTGTGTTTTCGCGCACCTCTCATACCTTCCCCTATATCGCTGTGTTTTGGCTTACCTTTCATTGCTTCCCCTACATCCTGTGTTTTGGTGCACCACTCATACCTTCAAGTATATCGATGTGTTTTCGCGCACCTCTCGTAGATTCCCCAATATCGATGTGTTTTCGCGCTCCTGTCATACCTTACCCCATATCGTTGTATTTTCGCGCACCTCTCATATCTTCCCCTATATCGCCGTGTTTTCTCGCACCTCTCATGCTTTCCCCTATATCGCTCTGTTTTTGTGCACCTCCCATAGCTTCCCATATATCACTGTGTTTTCGCGCACCTCTCATAGGTATCTCTATATTTCTGTGTTTTCGCGCACTTCTTATAGCTTCCCCTATATTGCTGTGTTTTTGCATACCACCCAAAGCTTCCTCTACATCGTTGTGTTTTTGCGCACCTCTCATACCTTCCCCTGTATCAATGGGTTTTCGCGCACCTCGCATATCGTCCCCTATATCACTGCGTTTTCGCGCACCTCTCATCGGTTCCCCTATATCAACTTGTTTTTACACACCTCTCATTCCTTCATGTATATCGCTGTGTTTTTGCGCACCTCCCATAGCTTGCTCTATATCACTGTGCTTTCACGCAGCTCTCATACCATCCCCTATATCGATGTGTTTTGCGCACCTCCCATACCTTCCCCTATAGTGCCTTGTTTTCACGCACCACTCATATATTCCTCTTTAGCGCTGTGTATTCATGCACCTCTCATAGCTTTCCCAAAATCTCTGTGTTTTCGCGCACCTCTCATACATTCCACTATATCGCAGTGTTTTTGCGCACCTCTCGTAGTTTCCCCATATCGATGTGTTTTCGGGCACCTCTCATACCTTCCCCTACATCGCCGTGTTTTCACACACCTCCCATCTCTTCCCGTATATCGCTGTGTTTTCGCAGACCTCTCATAACTTCCTCAATATTGCTGTGCTTTAGCGCACCTCTCATACCTTCCCCTATATAGCTGTGTTTTGACGTACCTCCCATAGTTTCCCATATATCGCAGTGGTTTCGTGCACATGTCATAGCTTCCTATATATTGCGAGGTTTTCGCACACTTCTCATAGGTTCCCCCAAATCGCTGTGTTTCCGCGCACCTCCCAGAGCTTCTCCTATATCGCCTTGTTTTCAGGCACCTCCCATAGCTTCCCCTATATCACTGTGTTTTCTTGCACCTCTCATGCCTTCCCCAATATCGCTATGTTTTTGTGTACCGCCCATAGCTTCCCCTATATCGCTGTTTTCGCGCACCTCTCATTCCTTCCCCTATAGAGCTGCGTTTTCTCTCACCTCTCATAACTTCCTCTATATCGTTGTGTTTTTGCGCACCTCCCATACCTTCCCCTATAGCGCTTTGTTTTCACGCACCTCTCATATATTCCCCTTTAGTGCTGTGTTTTCGTGCACCTCTCATAGCTTTCCCAAAATCTTTGTGTTTTCGCGCACCTCTCATACATTCCACTAAATCGCTGTGTTTTTGCGCACCTCTCGTAGCTTCTCCATATCGATGTGTTTTCGCGCACCTCTGATACGTTCCCCTACATCGCCGTGTTTTCATGCACCTCCCATCTCTTCCCATATATCGCTGTGTTTTCGCAGACCTCTCATAACTTCCCCTATATTGCTGTGCTTTAGCGCACCTCTCATACCTTCCCCTATGTCGCTGTGTTTTGACGCACCTCCCATAGCTTCCCATATATCGCAGTGTTTTCGCGCACCTGTCATATCTTCCCATATATTGCGAGTTTTTCGCACACTTCTCATAGGTTCCCCCAAATCGCTGTGTTTTCGCGCACCTCCCATAGCTTCCCCTATATCGCAGTGTTTTCATGCACCTGTCATAGCTTCCCATATATTGCGAGGTTTTCGCACACTTCTCATAGGTTCCCCCAAATCGCTGTGTTTTCGCGCACCTCTCAGAGCTTCTCCTATATCGCCTTGTTTTCAGGCACCTCCCATAGCTTCCACTATATTGCTGTGTTTTCTTGCACCTCTCATGCCTTCCCCAATATCGCTATGTTTTTGTGCACCGCCCGTAGCCTCCCATATATCGCTGTGTTTTCGTGCACCTCTCGTACCTTCCCCAATATCAATGTGTTTTCATGCACATCCCATAGCTTTCCCTATTTCGCCATATTTTCACTCACCTCCCATAGCTTCCCATGTATCGCTGTTCATTCGCGTGCCTCTCATACTTTCCCCTATATCACTCTGTTTTCGTGCACCTCCCATAGCTTCCCCTATATCGCTGTGTTTTGGCGAAAACCTATGGCTTCTATATTGCAGTGTTTTTGCTCACCTTTCATAGATTTGCCAATATCGCCATGTTTTCGCGCACTTCTCATACCTTCCCCTATATTGCTGTGTTTTCGAGCACCTCCCACAGCTTCCCTTATTTTGTTGTGTTTTCACGCACCTCTCATCACTTCCCCTATATCGCTGTGATTTTGCGCACCCGCCATACATTCCCCTACATTGCCATGTATTTGCGCACCTCTCATAGCTTCCCCTATATCGCTGTGCATTCGCGCACCTCTCATACCTTCCCCATAGAGCTGCGTTTTCTCTCACCTCTCATAACTTTCCCTATATCGCCGTGTTTTTGCGCACTTCTCATACATTCCCCTTCATCGCCATGTTTTCACGCACCGCTCATACCTTCCTCTATATCAGTGTGTTATCGCGCACCTTGCATAGCTTCCCCTATATCGCTGCGTTCTCGGGCTCCTCTCATAGCTTCCCGTATATTGCAATGTTTTCGTGCACCTCTCATAGCTTCCCCTATATTGCTGCATTTTCACTCACCTCTTATAGCTGCCCCTATTTCACCGTGTTTTCGCGCACCTCTCGTATCTTCCCCTATACAGCTGTGTTTTCACTCACCTCTCATAACTTACCCTGTATCGCCGTGTTTTTGCGCACCTCTCATACCTTCAACTATATTGCTGTGTTTTCGCGCACCACTCATAACTTCCCCTATACTGCTGTGTTTTCGCTCACTTGTCATAATTTCCCCTGTATCGCCATGTTTTCGTGCACCTCTCATACATTCAACTATATTGCTGTGTTTTTGCGCACCCCGCATAGCTTCCCCTATTTTGCTGTGCTTTTGCGCACATCTCATGCCTTCTGCTGTATCGCTGTATTTTCGCACATCTCTCATTGCTTCCCCTATATCGCTATGCTTTTGAGCACATCTCAGAGCTTCTCCTATATTGTTGTGATTTCGTGCACCTACCATAACTTCCGCGCTATCGCTGTGCTTTCGCTTCCCTCTCATACCTTCACATAAATTGCTGTGTTTTCATGCATCTCCCATAGCTTCCCCTATATCGCCGGGTTTTTGTGCACCTCTCATACATTCTCCTATAGCACTGTGTTTTCGTGCATCTCTCAAAGCTTTCCCAAAAGCTCTGTGTTTCCGTGCACCTCCCATAGCTTCCCATATATCGCTGTGTTTTCACCGGCCTCTCATACCTTCCCCTTTGCCACTGTGTTTTTGCGCACCTCCTGCAGCGTTCCCTATAACACCGTGTTTTTGCACACCTCTTATATATTCAGCTATAGCACTGTGTTTACATGCACCTTTCATAGCTTTCCCCAAATCTCTGTGTTTTTGCGCACCTCTCATACATTCCACTATATCACTGTGTTTTCACGCACCTCTCGCAGGTTCCCATATGTCGCTGTGTTTTCACCGGCCTCTCATACCTTCCCTTACATCGCTGTGTTTTCGCGCACCTCTCATACCTTCCCCTATATCGCTGTGTTTTGGCTTACCTTTCATTGCTTCCCCTACATCCTGTGTTTTGGTGCACCACTCATACCTTCAAGTATATCGATGTGTTTTCGCGCACCTCTCGTAGATTCCCCAATATCGATGTGTTTTCGCGCTCCTGTCATACCTTACCCCATATCGTTGTATTTTCGCGCACCTCTCATATCTTCCCCTATATCGCCGTGTTTTCTCGCACCTCTCATGCTTTCCCCTATATCGCTCTGTTTTTGTGCACCTCCCATAGCTTCCCATATATCACTGTGTTTTCGCGCACCTCTCATAGGTATCTCTATATTTCTGTGTTTTCGCGCACTTCTTATAGCTTCCCCTATATTGACGTGTTTTCGCTCACCTCTCATAACTTCCCTTGAATCGCCATGTTTTTGTGAACCTACCAAACATTCTGCTGCATCACTGTGTTTTCACGACCGTCCCCTAACTTCCCATATATTGCTGTGTTTTCGCACACCTCCCATAGTTTTGTCTATATAGCTCTGTTTTCGCGCACGTCTCAGAGCTTTCCCTATATTGCTGTGTTTTGGCGCACTTCCCTTAGCTTCCCCTATATCGCTGAGTTTTCGCCTCCCTCTTATACCTTCCCCTAAATCAATGTGTTTTCATGCACCTCTCAAACCTTCCCCTGTGCTGCTGTGATTTTGCACACCTCAAATAGCGTCCCCTATATCGCTGTGTTTTCGGGCACCTCTCATAGCTTCCCCTATATTGCTGTGTTTTTGCATACCACCCAAAGCTTCCTCTACATCGTTGTGTTTTTGCGCACCTCTCATACCATCCCCTGTATCAATGGGTTTTCGCGCACCTCGCATATCGTCCCCTATATCACTGCGTTTTCGCGCACCTCTCATCGGTTCCCCTATATCAACTTGTTTTTACACACCTCTCATTCCTTCATGTATATCGCTGTGTTTTTGCGCACCTCCCATAGCTTGCTCTATATCACTGTGCTTTCACGCAGCTCTCATACCATCCCCTATATCGATGTGTTTTGCGCACCTCCCATACCTTCCCCTATAGTGCCTTGTTTTCACGCACCACTCATATATTCCTCTTTAGCGCTGTGTATTCATGCACCTCTCATAGCTTTCCCAAAATCTCTGTGTTTTCGCGCACCTCTCCTAGCTTCCCCATATCGATGTGTTTTTGCGCATCTCTTATACCAGCATCTACATCGCTGTGTTTTCACGCACCTCCCATAGCTTCCCATATATCGCTGTGTTTTTGCAGACCTCTCATAACTTCCCCTATATTGCTGTGCTTTAGCGCACCTCTCATACCGTCCTCTATATAGCTGTGTTTTGACGCACCTCCCATAGCTTCCCATATATCGCTGTGATTTCGCGCGCCTCCCATACCATCCCCAATATGGCTGTGTTTTCGCGCACCTCTCAAACCTCCCATTGTGTTGCTGTGTTTTTGCACACCTCCCATACATTCCCCTATATCATTGTGTTTTCGGGCACCTCTCATACCTTCCCCTATATCGCTGTTTTTTCGCAAATCTCCCAAAGTTTCCCATATATCGTTGAGTTTTCGCGTACCTCTCATACCGTCCCCTATATCACTGTGTCTTCGCTCACATCTCATACCTTCCCCTATATCACTGTGTTTTCACGCACCTCTCATACCGACCTCTATATCGCTGCATTTTCACGCACCTCTCAAACCTTCCCCTGTTTGGCTGCGTTGTTGCACACCTCCCATAGTGTCCCCTATATCGCTGTGTTTTTGGGCACCTCTCATAGCTTCCCCTATATTGCTATGTTTTCGCACATTACGCAAAGCTTCCTCTATATTGTTGTGTTTTTCCGCACCTCTCATACCGTCCCCTATATCACTGGGATTTTGCGCACCTCGCACACCGTCCCCTATATAGCTGCGTTTTCGCTCACATCTCATCAGTTCCCCTATATCAAAGTGTTTTTACACACCTCTCATTCCTTCAAGTATATCGCTGTGCTTTCGCGCACCTCCCATAGCTTTCCCTATATCACTGTGTTTACGCGCAGCTCTCATACCATCCCCTATATCGTTGTGTTTTTGCGCACCTCCCATACCTTCCCCTATAGCGCTGTATCTTCGGACACCTCCCATGCCTTCCCCTATAGTGCCTTGTTTTCGCGCACCTCTCATATATTCCCCTTTAGCACTGTGTTTTCGTGCACCTCTCATAGCTTTCCCAAAATATCTGTGTTTTCGCGCACCTCTCATACATTCCACTATATCGCTTTGTTTTCGCGCACATCTCGTAGCTTCCCCATATCGATGTCTTTTAGCGCACCTCTGATACGTTCCCCTCCATCGCCGTGTTTTCACACACCTCCCAGAGCTTCCCATACATCGCTGTGTTTTCGCAGACCTCTCATAACTTCCCCTATATTGCTGTGCATTAGCGCACCTCTCATAACTTCCCCTATATCGCTGTGTTTTCTCACACCTCTCATGCCTTCCCCTGTATCGCTGTTTTTTTGTGCACCTCTCATAACTTTCCCAAAATCTCTGTTTTCACGCACCTCTCATACATTCCACTATATCGCTGTGTTTTCGCGCACCTTTTGTAGCTTCCCCATATCGATGTCTTTTAGCGCACCTCTGATACGTTCCCCTGCATCGCCGTGTTTTCACGCACCTCCCATAGCTTCCCATACATCGCTGTGTTTTCGCAGACCTCTCATAACTTCCCCTATATTGCTGTGCATTAGCGCACCTCTCATACCTTCCCCTATATAGCTGTGTCTTGAAGCATCTGCCATAGCTTCCCATATATCGCAGTGTTTTCGCGCACCTGTCATAGCTTCCCATATATTGCGAGGTTTTCGCACACTACTCATAGGTTCACCCAAATCGCTGTGTTTTCGCGCACCTCCCATAGCTTCCCCTATATCGCTGTTTTTGCTCACCTCTCATAGCTTTGCCTATATTGCCGAGTTCTCGCGCACCTTTTATACCTTCCCGTTTTTAACTGTTTTCCCTCATCTCTCGTAGCTTCCCCTATATCGCTGTTTTCATTCACCTCTGATACCTTCCCCTATATCGTTGTGTTTTCGCTCACCTCTCATACCTTCTCCTATATCGCTGTTTTTGCTCACCTCTCATAGCTTTGCCTATATCGCCGAGTTCTCGCTCACCTTTTATACCTTCCCCTTTTTAGCTGATTTTTCCCTCATCTCTCGTAGCTTCCCCTATATCGTTGTGTTTTCATTCACCTCTGATACCTTCCCCTATATCGTTGTGTTTTTGCACACCTCTCATACCTTCCCCTATATCATTGTGTTTTCGTGCATCTCTCATACCTACCCCATATCACTGTGTTTTCACACACCTCGCATACCATCCACCTATATCACTGCGTTTTCGCGCACCTCTCATCGCTTCCCCTATATTGACGTGTTTTCACACACCTCTCATTCTTTCACGTATATCGCCATGTTATCGCACACTCTCATACCTTCCCCTATATCACTTTGTTTCCGCGCAACTCTTGTACCTTCCCCTATGTTGCTGTGTTTTCTCACACCTCTCATGCCTTCCCCTATATCGCTATGTTTTCGCGCAACTCCAATAGCTTCCAATATATCGCCGTGTTTTCGCACACTCTCATACCTTCCCCTATATCGCCATGTTTTTTCACCCCTCTCCTACCTTCCGCAACATCACTTTGTTTTCACGCACCTCCCATTGCTTCCCCTATATCGCCGTCTTGTCGCGCACCTCTCATACATTCCCTTATAGCGCTGTAATTTCGCGCACCTCCCATACATTCTCCTTATCGCTGTTTTTTCGCGTATCTCCCATACCTTCCCCAATATGGCTGTGTTTTCACACACCTTTCATACCTTCCCCTGTATCGCTGTGTTTTCGCACACTTCCCATAGTTTCTCTATATCGCTGTGTTTTCGGGCACCTCTCATAGCTTCCCCTATATCAATGTGTTTCCACACACCTCTTATTCCTTCACGTATATCGCCGTGTTTTCGCGCACCTCTCATACATTCTCCTGCATCGCTGTGTTTTCACACACGTCCTGTACCTTCCCCTATATCGCTATGTTTTCGCGCAACTCCAATAGCTTCCAATATATCGCTGTGTTTTCGTGCAGCTCTCATACGTTCCTCTGTATCGCTGTGTTTTTGCACACCTCCCATAGCTTCCCCTATATCGCTGTGTTTTCTCACAGCTCTCCTAGCTTCCACTATATCGCTGTGTTTTCCTGCACCTCTGATACCTTGCCCAATATGGCTGTGTTTTCGTGCATCTCTCATTCCTATCCCTATATCACTGAGTTTTCACGCACCTCGCATACCATCAACCTATATCGTTGCATTTTCGCACACCTCTCATCGCTTCCCCTATATTGACATGTTTTCACACACCTCTCATTCCGTCATGTATATCGCCGTGTTTTCACACACCTCCCATAGCTTCCCCTATATAACTGTGTTTTCGTGCACCTCGCAAACCTTCCCCTGTGTTGCTGTGATTTTGAACACCTCAAATAGCATCTCCTATATCGCTATGTTTTCGGGCACCTCTCATAGCTTCCCCTATATTGCTGTGTTTTTGCATACCACCCAAAGCTTCCTCTATATCGTTGTGTTTTTGCGCACCTCTCATACTTTCCCCTATATCACTGTGTCTTCGCTGACGCCTCATACCTTCCCCTATATCACTGTGTTTTCACGCACCTCCCATACCGTCCTCTATATCGCTGCATTTTCGTGCACCCCTCAAACCTTCCCCTGTTTGGCTGTGTTTTTGCACATCTCCCATAGTGTCCCCTATATCGCTGCATTTTTGGGCACCTCTCATAGCTTCCCCTATATCACTGGGATTTTGCGCACCTCGCACACCGTCCCCTATATAGCTGCGTTTTCGCTCACCTCTCATCGGTTCCCCTATATCAAAGTGTTTTTACACACCTCTCATTCCTTCAAGTATATCGCTGTGTTTTCGCGCACCTCCCATAGCTTTCCCTATATCACTGTGTTTTCGCGCAGCTCTCATACCATCCCCCATATCGTTGTGTTTTTGCGCACCTCCCATACCTTCCCCTATAGCGCTGTATCTTCGGACACCTCCCATACCTTCCCCGAGAGTGCCTTGTTTTCGCGCACCTCTCATATATTCCCCTTTAGCACTGTGTTTTCATGCACCTCTCATAGCTTTCCCAAAATCTCTGTGTTTTCGCGCACCTCTCCTAGCTTCCCCATATCGATGTGTTTTCGTGCATCTCTTATACCATCACCTACATCGCCGTGTTTTCACACACCTCCCATAGCTTCCCGTATATCGCTGTGTTTTTGCAGACCTCTCATAACTTCCCCTATATTGCTGTGCTTTAGCGCACCTCTCACACCGTTGTCTATATAGCTGTGTTTTGACGCACCTCCCATAGCTTCCCATATATCGCTGTGATTTCGTGCGCCTCCCATACCATCCCAATATGGCTGTGTTTTCGCGCACCTATCAAACCTCCCATTGTGTTGCTGTGTTTTTGCACACCTCCCAAAGCTTCCCCTATATCGTTGAGTTTTCGCGCACCTCTCATACCTTCCCCTATATCACTGTGTCTTCGCTCACGTCTCATACCTTCCCCTATATCACTGTGTTGTCACGCACCTCTCATACCGACCTCTATATCGCTGCATTTTCGCGCACCTCTCAAACGTTCCCCTGTTTGGCTGCGTTTTTGCACACCTCCCATAGCTTCCTCTATATCGCCGTGTTTTCGCACACCTCTCATACATTCCACTATATCGCTTTGTTTTCGCGCACACCTGGTAGCTTCCCCATATCGATGTCTTTTAGCGCACCTCTGATAAGTTCCCCTACATCGCCGTGTTTTCACGCACCTCCCATAACTTCCCATACATCGCTGTGTTTTCGCAGACCTCTCATAACTTCCCCTATATTGCTGTGCATTAGCGCACCTCTCATACCTTCCCCTGTATCGCTCTGTTTTCTCACACCTCTCATGCCTTCCCCTGTATCGCTGTGCTTTTGTGCACCACCCATAGCTTACCATATATCACTGTGTTTACCCGCACCTCTCATAGATTTCCCTATATCACCGTGTTTTTGCACACCTCTCATACCGTCCCCTTCTTAGCTGAGTTTTCACTCTTCTCTCATACCTCTCCGATATCGCCGTGTTTTCTCGCATCTCCTATAGCTTCCCCTGTATCGCTGTGTTTTCGCGCACCTCTCATAGCTTCCCCTTTGTTGCTGTGTTTCCGCGCACCTCTCATAGCTTCCCCTTTGTTGCTGTGTTTCCGCGCACCTCCCATTGTTTCCTCTATATCACTGTGCTTCCACGCAGCTCTCATACCATCCCCTATATCGCTGTGTTTGCATTCACCTCCCATACCTTCACTTATATGACTGAAATTTCACGCACCTCTCATAGCTTCCCTTATATTGCGCTGTTTTCGCGCACCTCTCATACGATCCCCTATATCGCTGTGTTTTTGCGCACCTCCCATACCTTTCCCTACAGTGCCTTGTTTTCACGCACCTCCCATAGCTTCCCCTATATCACTGTGTTTTCTCGCACCTCTCATACCTTCCCCTAATCGCTATGTTTTCGCGCAACTCCAATAGCTTCCAATATATCGCTGTGTTTTCGTGCAGCTCTCATACGTTCCTCTGTATCACTGTGTTTTTGCACACCTCCCATAGCTTCCCCTATATCGCTGTGTTTTCTCACAGCTCTCCTAGCTTCCACTATATCGCTGTGTTTTCTCGCACCTCTGATGCCTTGCCCAATATGGCTGTATTTTCGTGCATCTCTCATACCTATCCCTATATCACTGTGTTTTCACGCACCTCGCATACCATCCACAGATGTCGTTGCATTTTCGCACACCTCTCATCACTTCCCCTATATTGACGTGTTTTCACACACCTCTCATTCCTTCACGGATATCGCCGTGTTTTCACGCACCTCCCATAGCTTCCCCTATATTACTGTGTTTTTGCGCACCTCGCAAACCTTCCCCTGTGTTGCTGTGATTTTGCACACCTCAAATAGCGTCCCTTATATCGCTGTGTTTTCGGGCACCTCTCATAGCTTCCCCTATATTGCTGTGTTTTCGCACATTACGCAAAGCTTCCTCTATATTGTTGTGTTTTTGCGCACCTCTCATACCTTCCCCTATATCACTGGGATTTTGTGCACCTCGCACACCGTCCCCTATATAGCTGCGTTTTCGCTCACCTCTCATCGGTTCCCCTATATCAAAGTGTTTTTACACACCTCTCATTCCTTCAATTATATCGCTGTGTTTTCGCGCACCTCCCATAGCTTTCCCTATATCACTGTGTTTACGCGCAGCTCTCATACCATCCCCTATATCGTTGTGTTTTTGCGCACCTCCCATACCTTCCCCTATAGCGCTGAATCTTCGGACACCTCCCATACCTTCCCCTATAGTGCCTTGTTTTCGCGCACCTCTCATATATTCCCCTTTAGCACTGTGTTTTCGTGCACCTCTCATAGCTTTCCCAAAATCTCTGTGTTTTCACGCACCTCTCATACATTCCACTATATCGCTGTGTTTTCGCGCACCTTTTGTAGCTTCCCCATATCGATGTCTTTTAGCGCACCTCTGATACGTTCCCCTGCATCGCCGTGTTTTCACGCACCTCCCATAGCTTTCCATACATCGCTGTGTTTTCGCAGACCTCTCATAACTTCCCCTATATTGCTGTGCATTAGCGCACCTCTCATACCTTCCCCTATATAGCTGTGTTTTGAAGCATCTCCCATAGCTTCCCATATATCGCAGTGTTTTCGCGCACCTGTCATAGCTTCCCATATATTGCGAGGTTTTCGCACACTACTCATAGGTTCACCCAAATCGCTGTGTTTTCGCGCACCTCCCATAGCTTCCCCTATATCGCTGTTTTTGCTCACCTCTCATAGCTTTGCCTATATTGCCGAGTTCTCGCGTACCTTTTATACCTTCCCCTTTTTAGCTGTTTTCCCTCATCTCTCGTAGCTTCCCCTATATCGCTGTTTTCATTCACCTCTGATACCTTCCCCTATATCGTTGTGTTTTCGCTCACCTCTCATACCTTCCCCTATATCGCTGTTTTTGCTCACCTCTCATAGCTTTGCCTATATTGCCGAGTTCTCGCTCACCTTTTATACCTTCCCCTTTTTAGCTGAGTTTTCCCTCATCTCTCGTAGCTTCCCCTATATCGTTGTGTTTTCATTCACCTCTGATACCTTCCCCTATATCGTTGTGTTTTTGCACACCTCTCATACCTTCCCCTATATCATTGTGTTTTCGTGCATCTCTCATACCTACCCCATATCACTGTGTTTTCACACACCTCGCATACCATCCACCTATATCACTGCGTTTTCGCGCACCTCTCATCGCTTCCCCTCTATTGACGTGTTTTCACACACCTCTCATTCATTCACGTATATCGCCATGTTTTCGCACACTCTCATACTTTCCCCTATATCACTTTGTTTTCGCGCAGCTCTTGTACCTTCCCCTATATTGCTGTGTTTTCTCACACCTCTCATGCCTTCCCCTATATCGCTGTTTTCGCGCAACTCCAATAGCTTCCAATATATCGCCGTGTTTTCGCACACTCTCATACCTTCCCCTATATCGCCATGTTTTTTCACCCCTCTCCTACCTTCCGCAACATCACTTTGTTTTCACGCACCTCCCATTGCTACCCCTATATCGCCGTCTTGTCGCGCACCTCTCATACATTCCCTTATAGCGCTGTATTTTCGCGCACCTCCCATACATTCTCCTTATCGCTGTTTTTTCGCGTATCTCCCATACCTTCCCCAATATGGCTGTGTTTTCACACACCTTTCATACCTTCCCCTGTATCGCTGTGTTTTCGCACACTTCCCACAGTTTCCCCTATATCGCTGTGTTTTCGGGCACCTCTCATACATTCTCCTGCATCGCTGTGTTTTCACACACGTCCTGTATCTTCCCCTATATCGCTATGTTTTCGCGCAACTCCAATAGCTTCCAATATATCGCTGTGTTTTCGTGCAGCTCTCATACGCTCCTCTGTATCGCTGTGTTTTTGCACACCTCCCATAGCTTCCCCTATATCGCTGTGTTTTCTCACAGCTCTCCTAGCTTCCACTATATCGCTGAGTTTTCCTGCACCTCTGATACCTTGCCCAATATGGCTGTGTTTTCGTGCATCTCTCATTCCTATCCCTATATCACTGAGTTTTCAAGCACCTCGCATACCATCGACCTATATCATTGCATTTTCGCACACCTCTCATCGCTTCCCCTATATTGACGTGTTTTCACACACCTCTCATTCCGTCACGTATATCGCCGTGTTTTCACACACCTCGCATATCGTCCCCTATATTGCTGCGTTTTCGCGCACCTCTCATCGGTTCCCATATATCAACGTGTTTTTACACACCTCTCATTCCTTCATGTATATCGCTGTGTTTTTGCGCACCTCCCATAGCTTCCCCTATATCACTGTGCTTTCACGCAGCTCTCATACCATCCCCTATATCGCTGTGTTTTTGCGCATCTCCCATTCCTTCCCCTATAGTGCCTTGTTTTCGCGCACCTCTCATATATTCCCCTTTAGCGCTATGTTTTCATGCACCTCTCACAGCTTTCCCAAAATCTCTGTGTTTTCGCCACCTCTCCTAGCTTCCCCATATCGATGTGTTTTCGCGCACCTCTTATACCATCACCTACATTGCCGTGTTTTCACGCACCTCCCATAGCTTCCCATATATCGCTGTGTTTTTGAAGACCTCTCATAACTTCCCCTATATTGCTGTGCTTTAGCGTACCTCTCATACCGTCCTCTATATAACTGTGTTTGACGCACCTCCCATAGCTTCCCATATATCGCTGTGATTTCGCGCGCCTCCCATACCATCCCCAATATGGCTGTGTTTTCGCGCACCTCTCAAACCTCCCATTGTGTTGCTGTGTTTTTGCACACCTCCCAAAGCTTCCCCTATATCGTTGAGTTTTCGCACACCTCTCATACCTTCCCCTATATCACTGTGTCTTCGCTCACGTCTCATACCTTCCCCTATATCACTGTGTTTTCACGCACCTCTCATACCGACCTATATCGCTGCATTTTCGCGCACCTCTCAAACGTTCCCCTGTCTGGCTGCGTTTTTGCACACCTCCCATAGTGTCCCCTATATCGCTGTGTTTTTGGGCACCTCTCATAGCTTCCCCTATATTGCTGTGTTTTCGCACACTACCGAAAGCTTCCTCTATATTGTTGTGTTTTTGCGCACCTCTCATACCTTCCCCTATATCACTGGGGTTTTGCACACCCCACACACCGTCCCCTATATAGCTGCGTTTTCGCGCACCTCTCATCGGTTCCCCTACATCAAAGTATTTTTACACACCTCTCATTCCTTCAAGTATATCGCTGTGTTTTCGTGCACCTCCCATAGCTTTCCCTATATCACTGTGCTTTCGCGCAGCTCTCATACCATCCCCTATATCGTTGTGTTTTTGCGCACCTCCCATACATTCCCCTATATCGCTGTATTTTCGGACACCTCCCATACCTTCCCCTATAGCGCTTTGTTTTCACGCACCTCTCATATATTCCCCTTTAGTGCTGTGTTTTCGTGCACCTCTCATAGCTTTCCCAAAATCTCTGTGTTTTTGCGTACCTCTCATACATTCCACTATATCGCTGTGTTTTCGCGCACCTCTCGTAGTTTCCCCATATCGATGTCTTTTAGCGCACCTCTGATACGTTCCCCTACATTGCCGTGTTTTCACGCACCTCTCATAGCTTCCCATACATCGCTGTGTTTTCGCAGACCTCTCATAACTTCCCCTATATTGCTGTGCATTAGCGCACCTCTCATACCTTCCCCTTTATAGCTGTGTTTTGAAGCATCTCCCATAGCTTCCCATATATCGCAGTGTTTTCGCGCACCTCCCATAGCTTCCCCTATATCGCTGTTTTTGCTCACCTCTCATAGCTTTGCCTATATTGCTGAGTTCTCGCGCACCTTTTATACCTTCCCCTTTTTAGCTGAGTTTTCCCTCATCTCTCGTAGCTTCCCCTATATCGCTGTTTTCATTCACCTCTGATACCTTCCCCTATATTGTTGTGTTTTCGCACACCTCTCATACTTTCCCCTATATCATTGTGTTTTCGTGCATCTCTCATACCTACCCCTATATCACTGTGTTTTCACGCACGTTGCATACCATCCACCTATATCACTGCGTTTTCGCGCACCTCTCATCGCTTCCCCTATATTGATGTGTTTTCACACACCTCTCATTCCTTCACGTATATCGCCATGTTTTCACGCACCTCCCATAGCTTCCCCTATATCACTTTGTTCTCGCGCAGCTCTCATACCTTCCCCTATATCACTGTGTTTTCTCACACTTCTCATGCCTTCCCCTGTATCGCTCTGTTTCTGTGCACCACCCATAGCTTACCATATATCGCTGTGTTTTCCCGCACCTCTCATAGATTTCCCTATATCACCGTGTTTTTGCACACCTCTCATACCGTCCCCTTCTTAGCTGAGTTTTCACTCATCTCTCATACCTCTCCTATATCGCCGTGTTTTCTCGCATCTCCTATAGCTTCCTCTATATCACTGTGTTTTCACGCACCTCCCATAGCTTCCCCTGTAACGCTGTGTTTTCGCGCACCTCTCATAGCTTCCCCTTTGTCGCTGCGTTTTCGCGCACCTCTCATAGCTTCCTCTATATCGCCGTGTTTTCGCGCACCTCTCATACCTTCCTCTATATTGCTGTGTTTGCATTCACCTCCCATACCTTCACCTATATCACTGAAATTTCACGCACCTCTCATAGCTTCCCTTATATTGCGCTGTTTTCGCGCACCTCCCATAGATTCCCCCATATCGCTGTGTTTTCGCGCACCTCTCATACCTTACCCTAAATCATTGTTTTTTCACGCACCTCTCATATCTTCCCCTATATCGCCATGTTTTCCCGCACGTACCACAGCATCCCCAAAATCGCTGTTTTCGCGCACCTCGTGTACCTTCCTCTATATCACTCTGTTTTTGCGCACCTCACATAGCTTCCCCCATATTGCCATGTTTTCCCTAACCTCTCATACCTTTCCCTGTATCGCCGCGTTTTTGCGCAGCTCGCATACATTCTCCTATATCACCATGTTCTAACGCACCTCCCATAGCTTCCCCTATATCGCTGTGTTTTCTCGCACCTCTCATACCTTCCCCTATATCGCTATGTTTTCGCACAACTCCAATATATATTGGATAGCTTCCAATATATCGCTGTGTTTTCGTGCAGCTCTCATACGTTCCTCTGTATCGCTGTGTGTTTGCACACCTCCCATAGCTTCCCCTATATCGCTGTGTTTTCTCACAGCTCTCCTAGCTTCCACTATATCGCTGTGTTTTCCCGCACCTCTGATGCCTTGCCCAATATGGCTGTGTTTTCGTGCATCTCTCATACCTATCCCTATATCACTGTGTTTTCACGCACCTTTTATACCATCCACCTATATCGTTGCATTTTCGCACACCTCTCATCGCTTCCCCTATATTGACGTGTTTTCACACACCTCTCATTCCTTCACGGATATCGCCGTGTTTTCAAGCACCTCCCATAGCTTCCCCTATATTACTGTGTTTTCGCACACCTCGCAAACCTTCCTCTATATTGTTGTGTTTTTGCGCACCTCTCATACCTTCCCCTATATCACTGGGATTTTGCGCACCTCGCACACCGTCCCCTATATAGCTGCGTTTTCGCTCACCTCTCATCGGTTCCCCTATATCAAAGTGTTTTTACACACCTCTCATTCCTTCAATTATATCGCTGTGTTTTCGCGCACCTCCCATAGCTTTCCCTATATCACTGTGTTTACGCGCAGCTCTCATACCATCCCCTATATCGTTGTGTTTTTGCGCACCTCCCATACCTTCCCCTATAGCGCTGAATCTTCGGACACCTCCCATACCTTCCCCTATAGTGCCTTGTTTTCGCGCACCTCTCATATATTCCCCTTTAGCACTGTGTTTTCGTGCACCTCTCATAGCTTTCCCAAAATCTCTGTGTTTTCACGCACCTCTCATACATTCCACTATATCGCTGTGTTTTCGCGCACCTTTTGTAGCTTCCCCATATCGATGTCTTTTAGCGCACCTCTGATACGTTCCCCTGCATCGCCGTGTTTTCACGCACCTCCCATAGCTTTCCATACATCGCTGTGTTTTCGCAGACCTCTCATAACTTCCCCTATATTGCTGTGCATTAGCGCACCTCTCATACCTTCCCCTATATAGCTGTGTTTTGAAGCATCTCCCATAGCTTCCCATATATCGCAGTGTTTTCGCGCACCTGTCATAGCTTCCCATATATTGCGAGGTTTTCGCACACTACTCATAGGTTCACCCAAATCGCTGTGTTTTCGCGCACCTCCCATAGCTTCCCCTATATCGCTGTTTTTGCTCACCTCTCATAGCTTTGCCTATATTGCCGAGTTCTCGCGTACCTTTTATACCTTCCCCTTTTTAGCTGTTTTCCCTCATCTCTCGTAGCTTCCCCTATATCGCTGTTTTCATTCACCTCTGATACCTTCCCCTATATCGTTGTGTTTTCGCTCACCTCTCATACCTTCCCCTATATCGCTGTTTTTGCTCACCTCTCATAGCTTTGCCTATATTGCCGAGTTCTCGCTCACCTTTTATACCTTCCCCTTTTTAGCTGAGTTTTCCCTCATCTCTCGTAGCTTCCCCTATATCGTTGTGTTTTCATTCACCTCTGATACCTTCCCCTATATCGTTGTGTTTTTGCACACCTCTCATACCTTCCCCTATATCATTGTGTTTTCATGCATCTCTCATACCTACCCCATATCACTGTGTTTTCACACACCTCGCATACCATCCACCTATATCACTGCGTTTTCGCGCACCTCTCATCGCTTCCCCTCTATTGACGTGTTTTCACACACCTCTCATTCCTTCACGTATATCGCCATGTTTTCGCACACTCTCATACTTTCCCCTATATCACTTTGTTTTCGCGCAGCTCTTGTACCTTCCCCTATATTGCTGTGTTTTCTCACACCTCTCATGCCTTCCCCTATATCGCTGTTTTCGCGCAACTCCAATAGCTTCCAATATATCGCCGTGTTTTCGCACACTCTCATACCTTCCCCTATATCGCCATGATTTTTCACCCCTCTCCTACCTTCCGCAACATCACTTTGTTTTCACGCACCTCCCATTGCTACCCCTATATCGCCGTCTTGTCGCGCACCTCTCATACATTCCCTTATAGCGCTGTATTTTCGCGCACCTCCCATACATTCTCCTTATCGCTGTTTTTTCGCGTATCTCCCATACCTTCCCCAATATGGCTGTGTTTTCACACACCTTTCATACCTTCCCCTGTATCGCTGTGTTTTCGCACACTTCCCACAGTTTCCCCTATATCGCTGTGTTTTCGGGCACCTCTCATACATTCTCCTGCATCGCTGTGTTTTCACACACGTCCTGTATCTTCCCCTATATCGCTATGTTTTCGCGCAACTCCAATAGCTTCCAATATATCGCTGTGTTTTCGTGCAGCTCTCATACGCTCCTCTGTATCGCTGTGTTTTTGCACACCTCCCATAGCTTCCCCTATATCGCTGTGTTTTCTCACAGCTCTCCTAGCTTCCACTATATCGCTGAGTTTTCCTGCACCTCTGATACCTTGCCCAATATGGCTGTGTTTTCGTGCATCTCTCATTCCTATCCCTATATCACTGAGTTTTCAAGCACCTCGCATACCATCGACCTATATCATTGCATTTTCGCACACCTCTCATCGCTTCCCCTATATTGACGTGTTTTCACACACCTCTCATTCCGTCACGTATATCGCCGTGTTTTCACACACCTCGCATATCGTCCCCTATATTGCTGCGTTTTCGCGCACCTCTCATCGGTTCCCATATATCAACGTGTTTTTACACACCTCTCATTCCTTCATGTATATCGCTGTGTTTTTGCGCACCTCCCATAGCTTCCCCTATATCACTGTGCTTTCACGCAGCTCTCATACCATCCCCTATATCGCTGTGTTTTTGCGCATCTCCCATTCCTTCCCCTATAGTGCCTTGTTTTCGCGCACCTCTCATATATTCCCCTTTAGCGCTATGTTTTCATGCACCTCTCACAGCTTTCCCAAAATCTCTGTGTTTTCGCCACCTCTCCTAGCTTCCCCATATCGATGTGTTTTCGCGCACCTCTTATACCATCACCTACATTGCCGTGTTTTCACGCACCTCCCATAGCTTCCCATATATCGCTGTGTTTTTGAAGACCTCTCATAACTTCCCCTATATTGCTGTGCTTTAGCGTACCTCTCATACCGTCCTCTATATAGCTGTGTTTGACGCACCTCCCATAGCTTCCCATATATCGCTGTGATTTCGCGCGCCTCCCATACCATCCCCAATATGGCTGTGTTTTCACGCACCTCTCAAACCTCCCATTGTGTTGCTGTGTTTTTGCACACCTCCCAAAGCTTCCCCTATATCGTTGAGTTTTCGCACACCTCTCATACCTTCCCCTATATCACTGTGTCTTCGCTCACGTCTCATACCTTCCCCTATATCACTGTGTTTTCACGCACCTCTCATACCGACCTCTATATCGCTGCATTTTCGCGCACCTCTCAAACGTTCCCCTGTCTGGCTGCGTTTTTGCACACCTCCCATAGTGTCCCCTATATCGCTGTGTTTTTGGGCACCTCTCATAGCTTCCCCTATATTGCTGTGTTTTCGCACACTACCGAAAGCTTCCTCTATATTGTTGTGTTTTTGCGCACCTCTCATACCTTCCCCTATATCACTGGGATTTTGCGCACCTCGCACACCGTCCCCTATATAGCTGCGTTTTCGCTCACCTCTCATCGGTTCCCCTATATCAAAGTGTTTTTACACACCTCTCATTCCTTCAATTATATCGCTGTGTTTTCGCGCACCTCCCATAGCTTTCCCTATATCACTGTGTTTACGCGCAGCTCTCATACCATCCCCTATATCGTTGTGTTTTTGCGCACCTCCCATACCTTCCCCTATAGCGCTGAATCTTCGGACACCTCCCATACCTTCCCCTATAGTGCCTTGTTTTCGCGCACCTCTCATATATTCCCCTTTAGCACTGTGTTTTCGTGCACCTCTCATAGCTTTCCCAAAATCTCTGTGTTTTCACGCACCTCTCATACATTCCACTATATCGCTGTGTTTTCGCGCACCTTTTGTAGCTTCCCCATATCGATGTCTTTTAGCGCACCTCTGATACGTTCCCCTGCATCGCCGTGTTTTCACGCACCTCCCATAGCTTTCCATACATCGCTGTGTTTTCGCAGACCTCTCATAACTTCCCCTATATTGCTGTGCATTAGCGCACCTCTCATACCTTCCCCTATATAGCTGTGTTTTGAAGCATCTCCCATAGCTTCCCATATATCGCAGTGTTTTCGCGCACCTGTCATAGCTTCCCATATATTGCGAGGTTTTCGCACACTACTCATAGGTTCACCCAAATCGCTGTGTTTTCGCGCACCTCCCATAGCTTCCCCTATATCGCTGTTTTTGCTCACCTCTCATAGCTTTGCCTATATTGCCGAGTTCTCGCGTACCTTTTATACCTTCCCCTTTTTAGCTGTTTTCCCTCATCTCTCGTAGCTTCCCCTATATCGCTGTTTTCATTCACCTCTGATACCTTCCCCTATATCGTTGTGTTTTCGCTCACCTCTCATACCTTCCCCTATATCGCTGTTTTTGCTCACCTCTCATAGCTTTGCCTATATTGCCGAGTTCTCGCTCACCTTTTATACCTTCCCCTTTTTAGCTGAGTTTTCCCTCATCTCTCGTAGCTTCCCCTATATCGTTGTGTTTTCATTCACCTCTGATACCTTCCCCTATATCGTTGTGTTTTTGCACACCTCTCATACCTTCCCCTATATCATTGTGTTTTCATGCATCTCTCATACCTACCCCATATCACTGTGTTTTCACACACCTCGCATACCATCCACCTATATCACTGCGTTTTCGCGCACCTCTCATCGCTTCCCCTCTATTGACGTGTTTTCACACACCTCTCATTCCTTCACGTATATCGCCATGTTTTCGCACACTCTCATACTTTCCCCTATATCACTTTGTTTTCGCGCAGCTCTTGTACCTTCCCCTATATTGCTGTGTTTTCTCACACCTCTCATGCCTTCCCCTATATCGCTGTTTTCGCGCAACTCCAATAGCTTCCAATATATCGCCGTGTTTTCGCACACTCTCATACCTTCCCCTATATCGCCATGTTTTTTCACCCCTCTCCTACCTTCCGCAACATCACTTTGTTTTCACGCACCTCCCATTGCTACCCCTATATCGCCGTCTTGTCGCGCACCTCTCATACATTCCCTTATAGCGCTGTATTTTCGCGCACCTCCCATACATTCTCCTTATCGCTGTTTTTTCGCGTATCTCCCATACCTTCCCCAATATGGCTGTGTTTTCACACACCTTTCATACCTTCCCCTGTATCGCTGTGTTTTCGCACACTTCCCACAGTTTCCCCTATATCGCTGTGTTTTCGGGCACCTCTCATACATTCTCCTGCATCGCTGTGTTTTCACACACGTCCTGTATCTTCCCCTATATCGCTATGTTTTCGCGCAACTCCAATAGCTTCCAATATATCGCTGTGTTTTCGTGCAGCTCTCATACGCTCCTCTGTATCGCTGTGTTTTTGCACACCTCCCATAGCTTCCCCTATATCGCTGTGTTTTCTCACAGCTCTCCTAGCTTCCACTATATCGCTGTGTTTTCCTGCACCTCTGATACCTTGCCCAATATGGCTGTGTTTTCGTGCATCTCTCATTCCTATCCCTATATCACTGAGTTTTCAAGCACCTCGCATACCATCGACCTATATCATTGCATTTTCGCACACCTCTCATCGCTTCCCCTATATTGACGTGTTTTCACACACCTCTCATTCCGTCACGTATATCGCCGTGTTTTCACACACCTCGCATATCGTCCCCTATATTGCTGCGTTTTCGCGCACCTCTCATCGGTTCCCATATATCAACGTGTTTTTACACACCTCTCATTCCTTCATGTATATCGCTGTGTTTTTGCGCACCTCCCATAGCTTCCCCTATATCACTGTGCTTTCACGCAGCTCTCATACCATCCCCTATATCGCTGTGTTTTTGCGCATCTCCCATTCCTTCCCCTATAGTGCCTTGTTTTCGCGCACCTCTCATATATTCCCCTTTAGCGCTATGTTTTCATGCACCTCTCACAGCTTTCCCAAAATCTCTGTGTTTTCGCCACCTCTCCTAGCTTCCCCATATCGATGTGTTTTCGCGCACCTCTTATACCATCACCTACATTGCCGTGTTTTCACGCACCTCCCATAGCTTCCCATATATCGCTGTGTTTTTGCAGACCTCTCATAACTTCCCCTATATTGCTGTGCTTTAGCGTACCTCTCATACCGTCCTCTATATAGCTGTGTTTGACGCACCTCCCATAGCTTCCCATATATCGCTGTGATTTCGCGCGCCTCCCATACCATCCCCAATATGGCTGTGTTTTCGCGCACCTCTCAAACCCCCCATTGTGTTGCTGTGTTTTTGCACACCTCCCAAAGCTTCCCCTATATCGTTGAGTTTTCGCACACCTCTCATACCTTCCCCTATATCACTGTGTCTTCGCTCACGTCTCATACCTTCCCCTATATCACTGTGTTTTCACGCACCTCTCATACCGACCTCTATATCGCTGCATTTTCGCGCACCTCTCAAACGTTCCCCTGTCTGGCTGCGTTTTTGCACACCTCCCATAGTGTCCCCTATATCGCTGTGTTTTTGGGCACCTCTCATAGCTTCCCCTATATTGCTGTGTTTTCGCACACTACCGAAAGCTTCCTCTATATTGTTGTGTTTTTGCGCACCTCTCATACCTTCCCCTATATCACTGGGGTTTTGCACACCCCACACACCGTCCCCTATATAGCTGCGTTTTCGCGCACCTCTCATCGGTTCCCCTACATCAAAGTATTTTTACACACCTCTCATTCCTTCAAGTATATCGCTGTGTTTTCGTGCACCTCCCATAGCTTTCCCTATATCACTGTGCTTTCGCGCAGCTCTCATACCATCCCCTATATCGTTGTGTTTTTGCGCACCTCCCATAGATTCCCCTATATCGCTGTATTTTCGGACACCTCCCATACCTTCCCCTATAGCGCTTTGTTTTCACGCACCTCTCATATATTCCCCTTTAGTGCTGTGTTTTCGTGCACCTCTCATAGCTTTCCCAAAATCTCTGTGTTTTTGCGTACCTCTCATACATTCCACTATATCGCTGTGTTTTCGCGCACCTCTCGTAGTTTCCCCATATCGATGTCTTTTAGCGCACCTCTGATACGTTCCCCTACATCGCCGTGTTTTCACGCACCTCTCATAACTTCCCCTATATTGCTGTGCATTAGCGCACCTCTCATACCTTCCCCTTTATAGCTGTGTTTTGAAGCATCTCCCATAGCTTCCCATATATCGCAGTGTTTTCGCGCACCTCCCATAGCTTCCCCTATATCGCTGTTTTTGCTCACCTCTCATAGCTTTGCCTATATTGCTGAGTTCTCGCGCACCTTTTATACCTTCCCCTTTTTAGCTGAGTTTTCCCTCATCTCTCGTAGCTTCCCCTATATCGCTGTTTTCATTCACCTCTGATACCTTCCCCTATATTGTTGTGTTTTCGCACACCTCTCATACTTTCCCCTATATCATTGTGTTTTCGTGCATCTCTCATACCTACCCCTATATCACTGTGTTTTCACGCACGTTGCATACCATCCACCTATATCACTGCATTTTCGCGCACCTCTCATCGCTTCCCCTATATTGATGTGTTTTCACACACCTCTCATTCCTTCACGTATATCGCCATGTTTTCACGCACCTCCCATAGCTTCCCCTATATCACTTTGTTCTCGCGCAGCTCTCATACCTTCCCCTATATCACTGTGTTTTCTCACACTTCTCATGCCTTCCCCTGTATCGCTCTGTTTCTGTGCACCACCCATAGCTTACCATATATCGCTGTGTTTTCCCGCACCTCTCATAGATTTCCCTATATCACCGTGTTTTTGCACACCTCTCATACCGTCCCCTTCTTAGCTGAGTTTTCACTCATCTCTCATACCTCTCCTATATCGCCGTGTTTTCTCGCATCTCCTATAGCTTCCTCTATATCACTGTGTTTTCACGCACCTCCCATAGCTTCCCCTGTAACGCTGTGTTTTCGCGCACCTCTCATAGCTTCCCCTTTGTCGCTGCGTTTTCGCGCACCTCTCATAGCTTCCTCTATATCGCCGTGTTTTCGCGCACCTCTCATACCTTCCTCTATATCGCTGTGTTTGCATTCACCTCCCATACCTTCACCTATATCACTGAAATTTCACGCACCTCTCATAGCTTCCCTTATATTGCGCTGTTTTCGCGCACCTCCCATAGATTCCCCCATATCGCTGTGTTTTCGCGCACCTCTCATACCTTACCCTAAATCATTGTTTTTTCACGCACCTCTCATATCTTCCCCTATATCGCCATGTTTTCCCGCACGTACCACAGCATCCCCAAAATCGCTGTTTTCGCGCACCTCGTGTACCTTCCTCTATATCACTCTGTTTTTGCGCACCTCACATAGCTTCCCCCATATTGCCATGTTTTCCCTAACCTCTCATACCTTTCCCTGTATCGCCGCGTTTTTGCGCAGCTCGCATACATTCTCCTATATCACCATGTTCTAACGCACCTCCCATAGCTTCCCCTATATCGCTGTGTTTTCTCGCACCTCTCATACCTTCCCCTATATCGCTATGTTTTCGCACAACTCCAATATATATTGGATAGCTTCCAATATATCGCTGTGTTTTCGTGCAGCTCTCATACGTTCCTCTGTATCGCTGTGTGTTTGCACACCTCCCATAGCTTCCCCTATATCGCTGTGTTTTCTCACAGCTCTCCTAGCTTCCACTATATCGCTGTGTTTTCCCGCACCTCTGATGCCTTGCCCAATATGGCTGTGTTTTCGTGCATCTCTCATACCTATCCCTATATCACTGTGTTTTCACGCACCTTTTATACCATCCACCTATATCGTTGCATTTTCGCACACCTCTCATCGCTTCCCCTATATTGACGTGTTTTCACACACCTCTCATTCCTTCACGGATATCGCCGTGTTTTCAAGCACCTCCCATAGCTTCCCCTATATTACTGTGTTTTCACACACCTCGCAAACCTTCCCCTGTGTTGCTGTGATTTTGCACACCTCAAATAGCGTCCCCTATATCGCTGTGTTTTCAGGCAGCTCTCATACCATCCCCTATATCGCTGTGTTTTTGCGCACCTCCCATTCCTTCCCCTATAGTGCCTGGTTTTCGCGCACCTCTCATATATTCCCCTTTAGCACTGTGTTTTCATGCACCTCTCACAGCTTTCCCAAAATCTCTGCGTTTTCGCCACCTCTCCTAGCTTCCCCATATCGATGTGTTTTCGCGCACCTCTAACACCATCACCTACATCGCCGTGTTTTCACGCACCTCCCATAGCTTCCCATATATCGCTGTGTTTTTGCAGACCTCTCATAACTTCCCCTATATTGCTGTGCTTTAGCGCACCTCTCATACCGTCCTCTATATAGCTGAGTTTGACGCACCTCCCATAGCTTCCCATATATCGCTGTGAACTCGTGCGCCTCCCATACCATCCCCAATATGGTTGTGTTTTCGCGCACCTCTCAAACATCCCATTGTGTTACTGTGTTTTTGAACACCTCCCATACATTCCCCTATATCGCTGTGTTTTCGGGCACCTCTCATAGCTTCCCTTATATCGCTGTTTCTTCGCGCATCTCTCATACCGTCCTCTATATCGCTGCATTTTCGCGCACCTCTCAAACCTTCCCCTGTTTGGCTGTGTTTTTGCACACATCCCATTGTGTCCCCTATATCGCTGCGTTTTTGGGCACCTCTCCTAGCTTCCCCTATATTGCTGTGTTTTCGCACACTACAGCAAAGCTTCCTCTATATTGTTGTGGTTTTGCGCACCTCTCATACCTTCCCCTATATCACTGGGGTTTTGCGCACCTCGCACACCGTCCCCTATATCGCTGCGTTTTCGCGCACCTCTCATCGGTTCCCCTGTATCAATGCGTTTTTACACACCTCTCATTCCTTCAAGAATATCGATGTGTTTTTGTGCACCTCCCATACCTTCCCCTATATCGCTGTATCTTCGGACACCTCACATACGTTCCCCTATAGCGCCTTGTTTTCGTGCACCTCTCATATATTCCACTTTATTGCTGTGTTTTCGTGCACCTCTCATAGCTTTCCCAAAATCTCTGTGTTTTCGCGCACCTCTCATACATTCCACTATATCGCTGTGTTTTCGCGCACCTTTTGTAGCTTCCCCATATCTATGTCTTTTAGCGCACCTCTGATACGTTCCCCTACATCGCCGTGTTTTCACGCACCTCCCACAGCTTCCCATACATCGCTGTGTTTTCGCAGACCTCTCATAACTTCCCCTATATTGCTGTGCATTAGCGCACCTCTCATACCTTCCCCTATATCGCTGTGTTTTCTCACACCTCTCATGCCTTCCCCTGTATCGCTGTGTTTTTGTGCATCACCCATAGCTTACCATATATCGCTGTGTTTTCCCGCACCTTTCATAGCTTTCCCTATATCACTGTGTTTTTGCACACCTCTCATACCGTCCCCTTCTTAGCTGAGTTTTCACTCATCTCTCATACCTCTCCTATATCGCCGTGTTTTCTCGCATCTCCTATAGCTTCCTCTATATCACTGTGTTTTCACGCACCTCCCATAGCTTCCCCTGTATCGCTGTGTTTTCGCGCACCTTTCATTGATTCCCCTTTGTTGCTGTGTTTTCGCGCACCTCCCATAGCTTCCTCTATATCACTGTGCTTTCACGCAGCTCTCATACCTTTCCCTATATCGCTGTGTTTTTGCGCACCTCCCATAGCTTCCCATACATCGCTGTGTTTTCGCAGACCTCTCATAACTTCCCCTATATTGCTGTGCTTTAGCGCACCTCTCATACCGCCCTCTATATAGCTGTGTTTGACGCACCTCCCATAGCTTCCCATATATCGCTGTTTTTGCTCACCTCTCATAGCTTTGCCTATATTGCTGAGTTCTCGCGCACCTTTTATACCTTCCCCTTTTTAGCTGAGTTTTCCCTCATCTCTCGTAGCTTCCCCTATATCGCTGTTTTCATTCACCTCTGATACCTTCCCCTATATTGTTGTGTTTTCGCACACCTCTCATACTTTCCCCTATATCATTGTGTTTTCGTGCATCTCTCATACCTACCCCTATATCACTGTGTTTTCACGCACGTTGCATACCATCCACCTATATCACTGCGTTTTCGCGCACCTCTCATCGCTTCCCCTATATTGATGTGTTTTCACACACCTCTCATTCCTTCACGTATATCGCCATGTTTTCACGCACCTCCCATAGCTTCCCCTATATCACTTTGTTCTCGCGCAGCTCTCATACCTTCCCCTATATCACTGTGTTTTCTCACACTTCTCATGCCTTCCCCTGTATCGCTCTGTTTCTGTGCACCACCCATAGCTTACCATATATCGCTGTGTTTTCCCGCACCTCTCATAGATTTCCCTATATCACCGTGTTTTTGCACACCTCTCATACCGTCCCCTTCTTAGCTGAGTTTTCACTCATCTCTCATACCTCTCCTATATCGCCGTGTTTTCTCGCATCTCCTATAGCTTCCTCTATATCACTGTGTTTTCACGCACCTCCCATAGCTTCCCCTGTAACGCTGTGTTTTCGCGCACCTCTCATAGCTTCCCCTATATCGCTATGTTTTCGCACAACTCCAATATATATTGGATAGCTTCCAATATATCGCTGTGTTTTCGTGCAGCTCTCATACGTTCCTCTGTATCGCTGTGTGTTTGCACACCTCCCATAGCTTCCCCTATATCGCTGTGTTTTCTCACAGCTCTCCTAGCTTCCACTATATCGCTGTGTTTTCCCGCACCTCTGATGCCTTGCCCAATATGGCTGTGTTTTCGTGCATCTCTCATACCTATCCCTATATCACTGTGTTTTCACGCACCTTTTATACCATCCACCTATATCGTTGCATTTTCGCACACCTCTCATCGCTTCCCCTATATTGACGTGTTTTCACACACCTCTCATTCCTTCACGGATATCGCCGTGTTTTCAAGCACCTCCCATAGCTTCCCCTATATTACTGTGTTTTCGCACACCTCGCAAACCTTCCCCTGTGTTGCTGTGATTTTGCACACCTCAAATAGCGTCCCCTATATCGCTGTGTTTTCAGGCAGCTCTCATACCATCCCCTATATCGCTGTGTTTTTGCGCACCTCCCATTCCTTCCCCTATAGTGCCTGGTTTTCGCGCACCTCTCATATATTCCCCTTTAGCACTGTGTTTTCATGCACCTCTCACAGCTTTCCCAAAATCTCTGCGTTTTCGCCACCTCTCCTAGCTTCCCCATATCGATGTGTTTTCGCGCACCTCTAACACCATCACCTACATCGCCGTGTTTTCACGCACCTCCCATAGCTTCCCATATATCGCTGTGTTTTTGCAGACCTCTCATAACTTCCCCTATATTGCTGTGCTTTAGCGCACCTCTCATACCGTCCTCTATATAGCTGAGTTTGACGCACCTCCCATAGCTTCCCATATATCGCTGTGAACTCGTGCGCCTCCCATACCATCCCCAATATGGTTGTGTTTTCGCGCACCTCTCAAACATCCCATTGTGTTACTGTGTTTTTGAACACCTCCCATACATTCCCCTATATCGCTGTGTTTTCGGGCACCTCTCATAGCTTCCCTTATATCGCTGTTTCTTCGCGCATCTCTCATACCGTCCTCTATATCGCTGCATTTTCGCGCACCTCTCAAACCTTCCCCTGTTTGGCTGTGTTTTTGCACACATCCCATTGTGTCCCCTATATCGCTGCGTTTTTGGGCACCTCTCCTAGCTTCCCCTATATTGCTGTGTTTTCGCACACTACAGCAAAGCTTCCTCTATATTGTTGTGGTTTTGCGCACCTCTCATACCTTCCCCTATATCACTGGGGTTTTGCGCACCTCGCACACCGTCCCCTATATCGCTGCGTTTTCGCGCACCTCTCATCGGTTCCCCTGTATCAATGCGTTTTTACACACCTCTCATTCCTTCAAGAATATCGATGTGTTTTTGTGCACCTCCCATACCTTCCCCTATATCGCTGTATCTTCGGACACCTCACATACGTTCCCCTATAGCGCCTTGTTTTCGTGCACCTCTCATATATTCCACTTTATTGCTGTGTTTTCGTGCACCTCTCATAGCTTTCCCAAAATCTCTGTGTTTTCGCGCACCTCTCATACATTCCACTATATCGCTGTGTTTTCGCGCACCTTTTGTAGCTTCCCCATATCTATGTCTTTTAGCGCACCTCTGATACGTTCCCCTACATCGCCGTGTTTTCACGCACCTCCCACAGCTTCCCATACATCGCTGTGTTTTCGCAGACCTCTCATAACTTCCCCTATATTGCTGTGCATTAGCGCACCTCTCATACCTTCCCCTATATCGCTGTGTTTTCTCACACCTCTCATGCCTTCCCCTGTATCGCTGTGTTTTTGTGCATCACCCATAGCTTACCATATATCGCTGTGTTTTCCCGCACCTTTCATAGCTTTCCCTATATCACTGTGTTTTTGCACACCTCTCATACCGTCCCCTTCTTAGCTGAGTTTTCACTCATCTCTCATACCTCTCCTATATCGCCGTGTTTTCTCGCATCTCCTATAGCTTCCTCTATATCACTGTGTTTTCACGCACCTCCCATAGCTTCCCCTGTATCGCTGTGTTTTCGCGCACCTTTCATAGATTCCCCTTTGTTGCTGTGTTTTCGCGCACCTCCCATAGCTTCCTCTATATCACTGTGCTTTCACGCAGCTCTCATACCTTTCCCTATATCGCTGTGTTTTTGCGCACCTCCCATAGCTTCCCATACATCGCTGTGTTTTCGCAGACCTCTCATAACTTCCCCTATATTGCTGTGCTTTAGCGCACCTCTCATACCGCCCTCTATATAGCTGTGTTTGACGCACCTCCCATAGCTTCCCATATATCGCTGTTTTTGCTCACCTCTCATAGCTTTGCCTATATTGCTGAGTTCTCGCGCACCTTTTATACCTTCCCCTTTTTAGCTGAGTTTTCCCTCATCTCTCGTAGCTTCCCCTATATCGCTGTTTTCATTCACCTCTGATACCTTCCCCTATATTGTTGTGTTTTCGCACACCTCTCATACTTTCCCCTATATCATTGTGTTTTCGTGCATCTCTCATACCTACCCCTATATCACTGTGTTTTCACGCACGTTGCATACCATCCACCTATATCACTGCGTTTTCGCGCACCTCTCATCGCTTCCCCTATATTGATGTGTTTTCACACACCTCTCATTCCTTCACGTATATCGCCATGTTTTCACGCACCTCCCATAGCTTCCCCTATATCACTTTGTTCTCGCGCAGCTCTCATACCTTCCCCTATATCACTGTGTTTTCTCACACTTCTCATGCCTTCCCCTGTATCGCTCTGTTTCTGTGCACCACCCATAGCTTACCATATATCGCTGTGTTTTCCCGCACCTCTCATAGATTTCCCTATATCACCGTGTTTTTGCACACCTCTCATACCGTCCCCTTCTTAGCTGAGTTTTCACTCATCTCTCATACCTCTCCTATATCGCCGTGTTTTCTCGCACCTCCTATAGCTTCCTCTATATCACTGTGTTTTCACGCACCTCCCATAGCTTCCCCTGTAACGCTGTGTTTTCGCGCACCTCTCATAGCTTCCCCTATATCGCTATGTTTTCGCACAACTCCAATATATATTGGATAGCTTCCAATATATCGCTGTGTTTTCGTGCAGCTCTCATACGTTCCTCTGTATCGCTGTGTGTTTGCACACCTCCCATAGCTTCCCCTATATCGCTGTGTTTTCTCACAGCTCTCCTAGCTTCCACTATATCGCTGTGTTTTCCCCGCACCTCTGATGCCTTGCCCAATATGGCTGTGTTTTCGTGCATCTCTCATACCTATCCCTATATCACTGTGTTTTCACGCACCTTTTATACCATCCACCTATATCGTTGCATTTTCGCACACCTCTCATCGCTTCCCCTATATTGACGTGTTTTCACACACCTCTCATTCCTTCACGGATATCGCCGTGTTTTCAAGCACCTCCCATAGCTTCCCCTATATTACTGTGTTTTCGCACACCTCGCAAACCTTCCCCTGTGTTGCTGTGATTTTGCACACCTCAAATAGCGTCCCCTATATCGCTGTGTTTTCAGGCAGCTCTCATACCATCCCCTATATCGCTGTGTTTTTGCGCACCTCCCATTCCTTCCCCTATAGTGCCTGGTTTTCGCGCACCTCTCATATATTCCCCTTCAGCACTGTGTTTTCATGCACCTCTCACAGCTTTCCCAAAATCTCTGCGTTTTCGCCACCTCTCCTAGCTTCCCCATATCGATGTGTTTTCGCGCACCTCTAACACCATCACCTACATCGCCGTGTTTTCACGCACCTCCCATAGCTTCCCATATGTCGCTGTGTTTTTGCAGACCTCTCATAACTTCCCCTATATTGCTGTGCTTTAGCGCACCTCTCATACCGTCCTCTATATAGCTGAGTTTGACGCACCTCCCATAGCTTCCCATATATCGCTGTGAACTCGTGCGCCTCCCATACCATCCCCAATATGGTTGTGTTTTCGCGCACCTCTCAAACATCCCATTGTGTTACTGTGTTTTTGAACACCTCCCATACATTCCCCTATATCGCTGTGTTTTCGGGCACCTCTCATAGCTTCCCTTATATCGCTGTTTCTTCGCGCATCTCTCATACCGTCCTCTATATCGCTGCATTTTCGCGCACCTCTCAAACCTTCCCCTGTTTGGCTGTGTTTTTGCACACATCCCATTGTGTCCCCTATATCGCTGCGTTTTTGGGCACCTCTCCTAGCTTCCCCTATATTGCTGTGTTTTCGCACACTACAGCAAAGCTTCCTCTATATTGTTGTGGTTTTGCGCACCTCTCATACCTTCCCCTATATCACTGGGGTTTTGTGCACCTCGCACACCGTCCCCTATATCGCTGCGTTTTCGCGCACCTCTCATCGGTTCCCCTGTATCAATGCGTTTTTACACACCTCTCATTCCTTCAAGAATATCGATGTGTTTTTGTGCACCTCCCATACCTTCCCCTATATCGCTGTATCTTCGGACACCTCACATACGTTCCCCTATAGCGCCTTGTTTTCGTGCACCTCTCATATATTCCACTTTATTGCTGTGTTTTCGTGCACCTCTCATAGCTTTCCCAAAATCTCTGTGTTTTCGCGCACCTCTCATACATTCTACTATATCGCTTTGTTTTCGCGCACATCTCGTAGCTTCCCCATATCTATGTCTTTTAGCGCACCTCTGATACGTTCCCCTACATCGCCGTGTTTTCACGCACCTCCCACAGCTTCCCATACATCGCTGTGTTTTCGCAGACCTCTCATAACTTCCCCTATATTGCTGTGCATTAGCGCACCTCTCATACCTTCCCCTATATCGCTGTGTTTCCTCACACCTCTCATGCCTTCCCCTGTATCGCTGTGTTTATGTGCATCACCCATAGCTTACCATATATCGCTGTGTTTTCCCGCACCTTTCACAGCTTTCCCTATATCACTGTGTTTTTGCACACCTCTCATACCGTCCCCTTCTTAGCTGAGTTTTCACTCATCTCTCATACCTCTCCTATATCGCCGTGTTTTCTCGCATCTCCTATAGCTTCCTCTATATCACTGTGTTTTCACGCACCTCCCATAGCTTCCCCTGTATCGCTGTGTTTTCGTGCACCTTTCATAGATTCCCCTTTGTTGCTGTGTTTTCGCGCACCTCCCATAGCTTCCTCTATATCACTGTGCTTTCACGCAGCTCTCATACCTTTCCCTATATCGCTGTGTTTTTGCGCACCTCCCATAGCTTCCCATACATCGCTGTGTTTTCGCAGACCTCTCATAACTTCCCCTATATTGCTGTGCTTTAGCGCACCTCTCATACCGCCCTCTATATAGCTGTGTTTGACGCACCTCCCATAGCTTCCCATATATCGCTGTGATTTCGCGCGCCTCCCATACCATCCCCAATATGGTTGTGTTTTCGCGCACCTCTCATAGCTTCCTCTATATCGCCGTGTTTTCGCGCACCTCTCATACCTTCCCCTATGTCGCTGTGTTTGCATTCACCTCCGATACCTTCACCTATATCACTGAAATTTCACGCACCTCTCATAGCTTCTCTTATATTGCGCTGTTTTCGCGCACCTCCCATAGATTCCCCCATATCGCTGTGTTTTCGCGCACCTCTCATACCTTACCCTAAATCATTGTTTTTTCACGCACCTCTCATATCTTCCCCTATATCGCCGTGTTTTCCCGCACCTACCACAGCATCCCCAAAATCGCTGTTTTCGCGCACCTCCTGTACCTTCCTCTATATCACTCTGTTTTTGCGCACCTCACATAGCTTCCCCCATATTGCCATGTTTTCCCTAACCTCTCATACCTTCCCCTGTATCGCCGCGTTTTCGCGCAGCTCGCATGCATTCTCCTATATCACCATGTTCTAACGCACCTCCCATAGCTTCCCCTATATCGCTGCGTTTTCTCGCACCTCTCATACCTTCCCCTATATCGCTATGTTTTCGCGCAACTCCAATAGCTTCCAATATATCGCTGTGTTTTCGTGCAGCTCTCATACGTTCCTCTGTATCGCTGTGTTTTTGCACACCTCTCATACCTTCCCCTATATCGCTGTGTTTTCTCACAGCTCTCCTAGCTTCCACTATATCGCTGTGTTTTCCCGCACCTCTCATAGCTTCCCCATATCGATGTGTATTTGCGCACCTCTCATTGCTTTCCCTACATCATTGTGTTTTCGAGCACCTCTCATATCTTCAAGTATATCGATGTGTTTTCACCCACCTATTGTAGCTTCCCCAATATCGATGTGTTTTCACGCACCTCTCATACCTTACACTATATGGCTGTGTTTTCGCGCACCTCTCGTAGCTTCCTGTATATCGATGTGTTTTTGTGCACCTCTCATACCTTCCCCAATATCGCTGTGTTTTCATGCACATCCCATAGCTTCACCTACATTGCTGTGTTTTTGCGCACCTCGCATACCTTCCCCTATTTCGCTGTTTCTTCACGCACCTCCCATAGCTTCCCATGTATTGCTGTGTTTTCGTGTGCCTCTCATACCTTCCCCTATATCGCCATGTTTTCGCGCACCTCCCATAGCTTCCCGTATATCGATGTGTTTTTGTGCACCTCTCATTCCATCCCCAATATCACTGTTTTCATGCACCTTGCATACCATCCCATATATTGCTGTGTTTTCGCGCACCTCCCATAGCTTCTGCTGTATCACTGCGTTTTCCCCACACCTCCCATAGCTTCCCCTATATAGCTGTGTTTTCACGCACATCTCAGAGCTTCCCCTATATTGATGTCTTTTCGCGCACCTGCCATAGCTTCTGCTATACAGCCGTGTTTTCGCCTACCTCTTATACCTTCCCCTAAATAGCTGTGTTTTCGCGCACCTCCCATACATTCCTCTTATCGCTGTGTTTTTCCACACCTCCCATATGTATCGATGTGTTTTCACGCACAACTGATAGTTTCCCCTCCTTCGCTAAGTTTTCGTGCACCTCCCATATCTTGCTCTATATCGCTGTGTTTTTGCGCGCCTTTGATAACTTCTCCTATATCGTTGTGTTTTTGCGCACCTCTCATAGCTTCCCCTGTATTGCCGTGTTTTCGCGCACCTCTCAGACATTCTCCTACATCCCTGTGCATTCGTGCACATCTCATACCTTCCAATATATTTTTTTATTTTCGCGCACTTTTCATACCTTCCCCTGAATTGCTGTGTTTTCGCGCTACTCTCATACCTTCCACTATATTGCTGTGTTTTCGCACACCTCTCACAGATTCCCCTATATTGCTGTGTCTTCGCACACATCTCATACATTCTGCTGTATCACTGTGTTTTCGCACACCTCCCATAGCTTCCCATATATCGTTGTGCTTTCGCGCACATTTCATACCTTCCAATATATTTTTGTGTTTTTGTGCACCTCTCGTATCTTCCCCTATATCGGTGTGTTTTCACGCACAACTGATAGTTTCCCCTCTATCGCTGTGTTCTCGTGCATCTCCCATATCTTCCTCTATATCGCTGTGTTTTTGCGCACCTCTGATAACTTCTCCTATATCGTTGTGTTTTTGCGCACCTCTCATAGCTTTCCCTATATCACTGTGTTTTCACGCACCTCACATACCGTCCCCTATATCGTTGCGCATTCATGCACCTCTCATCCCTTCCCCTATATGGACGTGATTTGAAGCACCTCTCATATCTTCATGTATATCGCCGTGTGTTCGCGCACCTCTCATACCTTCCACTATATCGCTGTGTTTTCGTGCACCTCTCGTAGCTTCCCGGATATCGATTTGTTTTTGTGCACCTGTCATACCTTTCCCAATATCGCTGTGTTTTCATGCACCTCGCATTCCGTCCCCTATAACGCTGCGTTTTCGCGCACCTCTCATCGCTTCCCCATATCAACGTGTTTTTACACACCTCTCATTCTTTCACGTATACCGCCGTGTTTTCGCGCACCTCCCATGGCTTCCCCTATATCAATGTGTTTTTGTGCACCTCCCATACCTTCCCCTATAGTACTTTGTTTTCTCGCACCCCTCATACCTTCCCCTATATTCTCTGTTTTCGCGCTCCTCCCATAGTTTCCCATATATCACTGCGTTTTCACGCACCTCACATACCTAACCCTATATTACTGTTTTCATGCATCTCTCATGCCATCCCCTATATCGCCTTGTTTCCACGCACCTTTGGTATCTTCCCCTATATAGCTGTGTTTTTGCTCACCTCTCATAACTTCCCCTGTATTGCTGTGATTTCGTGCACCTCTCATACATTCTCCTACATCCCCGTGCTTTCGCGCACCTCTCACTATATTGCTGTGTTCTCGTGTACCTCCCCAGATTCCCCTATATTGCTGTGTCTTCTCGCACATCTCATACATTCTGCTGTATCACTGTGATTTCGCACACCTCGCATAGCTTCCCCTATATCGCTCTGTTTTCGTTCACCTCCCATAGCTTCCCATATATCGCTGTGATTTCGCGCACATTTCATACCTTCCAATATATTTTTGTGTTTTCACGCACCTCTCGTATCTTCCCCTATATCGATGTGTTTTCACGCACAACTGATAGTTTCCCCTCTATCGCTGTGTTCTCGTGCACCTCCCATATCTTCCTCTATATCGCTGTGTTTTTGTGCACCTCTGATAACTTCCCCTATATCGTTGTGTTTTTGCGCACCTCTCATACCGTCCCCTATATCGCTGCACATTCATGCACCTCTCATCCCTTCCCCTATATGGACGTGATTTGAAGCACCTCTCATATCTTCATGTATATCGCCGTGTGTTCGCGCACCTTTCATACCTTCCCTTATATGGCCGTGTTTTCGTGCACCTCTCATAGCTTCCTATTTATCCATGTTTTCGCACACCTCACATACCTTCCGCTATATCGTTGTGCTTTTGTGCACCTCTCATACCTTCCATTATATCACTGTGTTTTTGCGCACCTCTCATAAATTCCTCTATATCTCTGTGTTTTCAATCACCTCTCATAGCTGCCACTATATCGCAGTGTTCTCGCGCAGCTCTCATACATTCCCCTACATCGCCATGTTTTCTCGCACCGCTCATACCTTCCTCGGTATCAGTGTGTTTTCGCGCACCTCGCATAGCTTCCCCTATATCGTTGTGTTCTCGGACACCTCTCATACCTTCCCCTATATTGCTCTGTTCTCGCCCACCTCCCATAGCTTCCCATATATCACTGTGTTTTTGCGCACCTCTCATACCTTCCCCTAGATCCCTGTGTTTTCGATCACCTCTCATAGCTGCCACTATATCGCAGTGTTTCCACGCACCTCTCATGCCATCCCCTATATCGCCTTGTTTTAACGCATTTTTCATATCTTCCCCTACATAGCTGTGTTTTCGCTCACCTCTCATAACTTCCCCTGTATTGCCGTGTTTTCGCACACCTCTCATACATTCTCCTACATCCCTGTGCTTTCGCGCACATCTCATACATTCCAATATATTTTTTTGTTTTCGCACACCTCTCGTATCTTCCCCTATATCGCTGTGCTTTTGCGCACCTCCAATAGCTTCCCCTATATCGCTGTGTTTTTGCTCACCTCTCATAGCTTGGCCTATATGGCAGTATACTCGCGCACACCTCATACCTTCTCCTTTTTAGCTGAGTTTTCACTCATCTCTCATAACTCCTTCTATATCGCTCTGTTTTCGCGCACCTCCCATACATACCTCTACATCGCTGTGTTTTTGGACACCTCCCATAGCGTCCCCAACATCGCTGTGTTTTCACCTCCCTCTCATACCTTCCCCTAAATCGCTGTGTTTTCACGCACCTCCCATAGCTTCCCATATATCACCATGTTTTCGCGCACCTCTCATAACTTCCCCATATCTCTGTGCTTTCGTGCACCTATCATATCTTCTCCTATATCGCCGTGCTTTCACGCACCTACCATAGCTTCCACTATATCGCTGTGTTTTCGCGCACGTTCCATAACTTCCATTATATTGCTCTGTTTTCGCTCACCTCTTATGCATTCCCCTACATCACTGTGTTTTTGCACACCTCTCATACCTTCCCCTATATCACTGTGTTTTCGCCTCCCTCTCATACCTTCCCCTAAATCGCTGTGTTTTTGCGCACCTCCCATACCTTCCCTTATCGCTGAGTTTTTGCACACCTCCCATAGCTTCTCCTATATCGCTGTGTTTTCGCGCACCTCTCATAGCTTCCCCTATATCGCTGTGTGCTCGTGCATCTCCAATAGCTTCCCCAATATCGCTGTGTTTGGCGCACTTCCCATAGCTTCCCCTATATCGCTGTGTTTTTGCTCGCCTCTCATACCTTTGCCTATATCGCAGTATTCTCGTGCAATCTCATACCTTCCCCTTTTAGCTGAGTTTTCGCTCATCTCTCATATCTTCTTCTATACCGCCGTGTTTTTGCGCATCTCTCATCGCTTCCCCTATATCAACGTGTTTTCACACACCTCTCATTCCTTCACGTATATCGCCGAGTGTTCGCGCACCTCCCATTGCTTCCCCTACACCACTGTGTTTTCGCGCAGCTCTCATACCTTCCGCTATATTGCTGTGTTTTCGCGCACCTGCCATAAATACCCCTACATCGCCGTGTTTTCGCGCACCTCTCATATATTCCTCTATAGCGCTGTGTTTACACGTACCTCTCATAGCTTTCCCAAAATCTCTGTGTTTTCGCCACCTCTCATACATTCCACTATATCACTGTTTTCGCGCACCTCTCATAGCTTCCCCATATCGTTTTGTTTTCGTGCATCTCTCGTACCTTCCCTTATATCGCTGTGATTTTTTGCACCTTCCATAGCTTTCACTATATCGTTGTGTTTTCACGCACCTCTAATAGCTTCCCCATATCGATGTGTTTTCATTCACCTCTCATTCATTCCCCTACATTTCCGTGTTTTTGCGCACCTCTCATACATTCCCCTATGTCGATGTGTTTTCACGCACCTCCCATTGCTTCCCCTACAAGGTTGTGTTTTCGCGCACCTCTCATACTTTCAAGTATATCGATGTGTTTTCACGCACCTATTGTAGCTTCCCCATTTTCGATGTGTTTTTGTGCACCTCTCATACCTTCCACTATATCGCTGTGTTTTCGCACACCTCCCATAGTTTCCCCTATATCGCTGTGTTTTCGCTCACCGCTTATAGCTTCCCCTATATCGCCATGTTTTCGCGCACCTCTCATAGCTTCCCGTATATCGATGTGTTTTTGTGCACCTCTCATCCCATCCCCAATATCACTGTGTTTTCATGCACCTCGTATACCGTCCCATATATTGCTGTGTTTTTGCGCACCTCCCATAGCTTCCACTATATTGCTCTGTTTTCGCGCACATCTCATACCTTCCGCTGTATCGCTGTTTTTGCACACCTCCCATAGCTTCCCCTATATAGCTGCGTTTTTGCGCATGTCTCAGAGCTTCCCCTATATTGCTGTGTTTTCGCGCACCTGCCATAGCTTCCGCTATATGGCCGTGTTTTCACCTCCCTCTTATAACTTCCCCTAAATAGCTGTTTTTTCGCACACCCCCCATACATTCCTCTTATCGCTGTGTTTTTGCACACCTCCCCTAGCTTCCCCATATCGTTGTGATTTTGCGCACCTGTCAAACTTTTCCCTATATCACTGTGTTTTCACGCACCATGGATACCGTCCCCTATATCGCTGTGTTTTCGCGCACCCCTCATCGCTTCCCCTATATCAACGTGTTTTTACACACCTCTCATTCTTTCACATATATCGCCATGTTTTCGCGCACATCCCATATGGAAGCTTCCTCTATATCTCTGCGGTTTCGTGCAGCTCTCTGACCATCCCCTATATCGCCTTGTTTTCGTTCACATCGCATAGCTTCCCCTATATCGCTGTGTATTCGCGCACCTCTCATACCTTCTCCTATATCGCCGTGTTTTCAGGCACCTCCCATAGCTTTCCCTATATCACTGTGTTTTCTCGCACCTCTCATGCCTTCCCCAATATCGCTCTGTTTTTGTGCACCGCCCATAGCTTCCCATATATAGCTGTGTTTTCACGCACCTCTCATAGATTTCCCTATATCTCTGTGTTTTCGCACACTTCTGATACCTTCCACTATATCGCTGTGTTTTTGGACACCTCCCATTGATTTCCCTATATCGCCGTGTTTTCGCGCACCTCTCATATATTCCCCTATAGCACTGTGTTTACAGGCACCCCTCACAGCTTTCCCAAAATCTCTGTGTTTTCGCCACCTCTCATACCTTCCCTTATATGGCTGTATTTTCGTGCACCTCTCATAGCTTCCCATTTATCCGTGTTTTCGCACATCTCGCATACCTTCCGGTATATCGTTGTGCTTTTGTGCACCTCTCATACCTTCCATTATATCGATGTTTTCTCGCGCTCCTCTCATACCTTCCCCTATATCACTGTGTTTTTGCGCACCTCTCATACCTTCCCCTATATCTCTGTATTTTTGATCACCTCTCATAGCTGCCACTATATCGCAGTGTTTTCGCGCAGCTCTCATACATTCCCCTACATCGCCATGTTTTCTCGCACCGCTCATACCATCCTTGGTATCGGTGTGTTTTCGCGCACCTCGCATACCTATCTCTATATTACTGAGTTTTTACGCACCTCTCATGCCATCTCCTATATCGCCTTGTTTTCACGCACCTTTCATATCTTCCCCTATATAGCTGTGTTTTCGCTCACCTCTCATAACTTCCCCTGTATTGCCGTGTTTTCACGCACCTCTCATACACTCTCCTACATCCCTGTGCTTTCGCGCACCTCTCATAACTTCCACTATATCGCTGTGTTTTCGCGCACCTCCCACAGATTCCCCTATATTACTGTGTCTTCACGCACATCTCATACATTCTGCTGTATCACTGTGTTTTCGCACACCTCCCATAGCTTCCCATATATCGCTGTGCTTTCGCGAACATCTCATACCTTCCAATATATTTTTTGTGCTTTCGTGCACCGCTCGTATCTTCCCCTATATCGATGTGTTTTCACGCACAACTGATAGATTCTCCTCTATCTCTGTGTTTTCGTGCACCTCCCATATCTTTCTCTATATCGCTGTTTTTGCGCACTTCTGACAACTTCCCCTATATCACTGTGTTTTCATGCACCTCTCATACCGTCCCCTATATCGCTGCGCATTCATGTACCTCTCATCCCTTCCCCTATATGGACGTGATTTGAAGCACCTCTCATATCTTCATGTATATCGCCGTGTGTTCACGCACCTCTCATACCTTCTCTTATATGGCCGTGTTTTCGTGCACCTCTCATAGATTCCCTTTTTATCCATGTTTTCGCACACCTCGCATACCTTCCGCTATATTGTTGTGCTTTTGTGCACCTCTCATACCTTCCATTATATCGATGTTTTCTCGCGCACCTCTCATACCCTCCCCTATATCACTGTGTTTTTGCGCACCTCTCATACCTTCCACTATATCTCTGTGTTTTCGATCACCTCTCATGGCTGCCACTATATCGCAGTGTTTTCGCGCAGCTCTCATACATTCCCCTACATTGCCATGTTTTCTCGCACCGCTCATACCTTCCTCGGTATCGGTGTGTTCTCACGCACCTCGCATACCTTCCCCTATAATGCTCTGTTCTCGCGCACCTCCCATACCTTCCCATATATCACTGTGTTTTTGCGCCCCTCTCATACCTTCCCCTATATCGCCGTGTTTTCACGCACGTCTCATACATTCCCCTATATCGCGGTGTTATCGCGCACCTCTCATACTTTCCCTTCTATCGCTGTGTTTTCGTCTCCCTCTGATACCTTCCCCTAAATCGCTGTGTTTTCGCGCCCCTCCCATACCTTCCCCTTATCGCTGAGTTTTTGCACACCTCCCATAGCTTCCCCTATATCGCTGTGTTTTCGCGCACCTCTCATAGATTCCCATATATCGCTGTATTTTCGCGCACCTCTCATAGCTTCCCCTATATCGCCATGTATTCACGCACCTCTCATAACTTCCCCTATATCTCTGTGCTTTGGCGCACCTCTCATATCTTCTCCTATATCGCCGTGTTTTCATGCACCTTCCATAGCTTCCACTATATTGCTGTGTTTTCGCGCACGTTCCATAACTTCCATTATATTGCTGTGTTTTAGCTCACCTCTCAAACATTCCCCTACATCACCGTGTTTCTGCGCACCTCTCAGACCTTCCCCTATATCGCGGTGTTATTGCGGACCTCTCATACCTTCCCCTATATCGCTGTGTTTTCGCCTCCCTCTCATACCTTCCCCTAAATCGCTGTGTTTTCGCGCACCTCCCATACCTTCCTATTATCGCTGAATTTCTGCACACCTCCCATAGCTTCCCCTATATCGCTGTCTTTTCGCGCACCTCTCATAACTTCCCCTATATCGCTGTGTTTTCGCGCACCTCCAATAGCTTCCCCTATATCGCTGTGTTTTTGCTCACCTCTCATAGCTTTGCCTATATCACAGTATTCTCGCGCACATCTCATACCTTCCCCTTTTTAGCTGAGTTTTCGCTCATCTCTCATATCTTCTTCTATACCGCCGTGTTTTCGCCCACCTCTCATCGCTTCCCCTATATCGACGTGTTTTCACACACCTCTCATTCCTTCATGAATATCGCCATGTTTTCGTGCATCTCCCATTGCTTCCCCTATATCACTGTGTTTTCGCGCAGCTCTCATACCTTCCCCTATATCGCTGTGTTTTCGCGCACCTGCCATAAATACCCCTATATCGCCGTGTTTTTGCGCACCTCTCATATATTCCCCTATAGTGCTGTGTTTACGCACGCCTCTCATAGCTTTCCCAAAATCTCTGTGTTTTCACCACCTCTCATACATTCCACTCTATTACTGTGTTTTCGCGCACCTCTCATAGCTTCCCCATATTGATGTGTTTTTGTGCATCTCTCATACCTTCCCCTATATCACTGTGATTTTTTGCACCTCCCATAGATTCCCCTATATTGCTGTGTTTTCGCTCACCTCTCATTCATTCCCCTACATTTCCGTGTTTTTGCGCACCTCTCATACCATCCCCTATGTTGCTGTGTTTTCGCGCACCTCTCATCGTTTCCCCTATATCGACGTGTTTTCACACACCTCTCATTCCTTCATGCATATCGCCATGTTTTCGTGCATCTCCCATTGCTTCCCCTATATCACTGTGTTTTCGCGCACCTCTCATAGATTCCCATATATCGCTGTATTTTCGCGCACCTCTCATAGCTTCCCCTATATCGCCATGTATTACCGCACCTCTCATAACTTCCCCTATATCTCTGTGCTTTGGCGCACCTCTCATATCTTCTCCTATATCGCCGTGTTTTCATGCACCTTCCATAGCTTCCACTATATTGCTGTGTTTTCGCGCACGTTCCATAACATCCATTATATTGCTGTGTTTTAGCTCACCTCTCAAACATTCCCCTACATCACCGTGTTTCTGCGCACCTCTCAGACCTTCCCCTATATCGCGGTGTTATTGCAGACCTCTCATACCTTCCCCTATATCGCTGTGTTTTCGCCTCCCTCTCATACCTTCCCCTATATCGCTGTGTTTTCGCCTCCCTCTTATACCTTCCCCTAAATCGCTGTGTTTTCGCGCACCTCCCATACCTTCCCCTTATCGCTGAGTTTCTGCACACCTCCCATAGCTTCCCCTATATCGCTGTCTTTTTGCGCACCTCTCATTGCTTCCCCTATATCGCTGTGTTTTCGCGAACCTCCAATAGCTTCCCCTATATCGCTGTGTTTTTGCTCACCTCTCATAGCTTTGCCTATATCACAGTATTCTCGCGCACATCTCATACATTCCCCTTTTTAGCTGAGTTTTCGCACATCTCTCATACCTTCTTCTATACCGCCGTGTTTTCACACACCTCTCATTCCTTCATGCATATCGCCATGTTTTCGTGCATCTCCCATTGCTTCCCCTATATCACTGTGTTTTCGCGCAGCTCTCATACCTTCCCCTATATCGCTGTGTTTTCGCGCATCTGCCATAAATCCATAAATACCCCTATATCGTCCTGTTTTTGCGCACCTCTCATATATTCCCCTATAGTGCTGTGTTTACGCATGCCTCTCATAGCTTTCCCAAAATCTCTGTGTTTTCACCACCTCTCATACATTCCACTCTATTACTGTGTTTTCGCGCACCTCTCATAGCTTCCCCATATTGATGTGTTTTTGTGCATCTCTCATACCTTCCCCTATATCGCTGTGATTTTTTGCACCTCCCATAGATTCCCCTATATTGCTGTGTTTTCGCTCACCTCTCATTCATTCCCCTACATTTCTGTGTTTTTGCGCACCTCTCATACCTTCCCTTATATGGCCGTGTTTTCGTGCACCTCTCATAGCTTCCTATTTATCCATGTTTTCGCACACCTCGCATACCTTCCACTATATTGTTGTGCTTTTGTGCACCTCTCATACCTTCCATTATATCGATGTTTTCTCGCGCACCTCTCATACCCTCCCCTATATCACTGTGTTTTTGTGCACCTCTCATACCTTCCACTATATCTCTGTGTTTTCGATCAGCTCTCATGGTTGCCACTATATCGCAGTGTTTTGGCGCAGCTCTCATACATTCCCCTACATTGCCATGTTTTCTCGCACTGCTCATACCTTCCTCGGTATCGGTGTGTTCTCACGCACCTCGCATACCTTCCCCTATAATGCTCTGTTCTCGCGCACCTCCCATACCTTCCCATATATCACTGTGTTTTTGCACCCCTCTCATACCTTCCCCTATATCACTGTGTTTTCGCCTCCCTCTCATACCTTCCCCTAAATCGCTGTGTTTTCGCGCACCTCCCATACCTTCCCCTCATCGCTGAGTTTCTGCACACCTCCCATAGCTTCCCCGATATCGCTGTCTTTTCGCGCACCTCTCATAGCTTCCCCTATATCGCTGTGTTTTTGCTCACCTCTCATAGCTTTGCCTATATCGCAGTATTCTCGCGCACATCTCATACCTTCCCCTTTTTAGCTGAGTTTTCGCTCATCTCTCATACCTTCTTCTATACCGCCGTGTTTTCGCGCACCTCTCATCGCTTCCCCTATATCGACATGTTTTCACACACCTCTCATTCCTTCATGCATATCGCCATGTTTTCGTGCATCTCCCATTGCTTCCCCTATATCACTGTGTTTTCGCGCAGCTCTCATACCTTCCCCTATATCGCTGTGTTCTCAACACCTCTCATACCTTCTCCTCTATCCCTCTGTTTTTGTGCATCTGCCATAGCTTCCCATATATCACTGTGTTTTCACGACCTCGCATACCTACCCCTATATTACTGAGTTTTCACGCACCTCTCATGCCATCCCCTATATCGCCTTGTTTTCACGCACCTTTCATATCTTCCCCTATTTAGCTGTGCTTTCACTCACCTCTCATAACTTCCCCTGTATTGCCGTGTTTTCGCGCACCTCTCATACATTCTCCTACATCCCTGTGCTTTCGCGCACATCACATAGCTTGGGCTAGATGGCAGTATTATCACGCACACCTCATACCTTCCCCTTTTTAGCTGAGTATTCGCTCATCTCTCATAACCTCTTTTATATCGCCGTGTTTTCGTGCACCTCTCATTGCTTCCCCTATATCGACGTGTTTTCACACACCTCTCATTCCTTCACGTATATGGCCGTGTTTTCACGCAGCTCTCATACCTTAACCTATATCGTTCTGTTTTCACGCACCTCCCATAAATACCCCTATATCGCTGTGTATTCGGACACCGCCCATAGCGTCCCCTATATCGCCGTGTTTTCGCGCACCTCTCATACATTCCCCTATATCGCGGTGTTATCGCGCACCTCTCATACCTTACTCTGTATCGCTGTCTTTTCGCCTCCCTCTCATACATTCCCCTAAATCGCTGAGTTTTTGCACACCTCCCATAGCTTCCCCTATATCGCTGTGTTTTCGCGCACCTCTCATAACTTCCCCTATATCTCTGTGCATTGGCGCACCTCTCCTATCTTCTCCTATATCACCGTGTTTTCATGCACCTTCCGTAGCTTCCACTATATCGCTGTGTTTTCGCACACGTTCCATAACTTCCATTATATTGCTGTGTTTTTGCCCATCTCTCATACCTTCCCCTATATCGCGTCCCTCTCATACCTTCCCCTAAATCGCTGTGTTTTCGCGCACATCTCATAGCTTCCCCTATATCGCTGTGTTTTTGCGCACCTCCAATAGCTTCCCCAATATCGCTGTGTTTGGCGCACCTCCCATAGCTTCCCCTACGTCGCTGTGTTTTTGTTCACCTCTCATAGCGTTGCCTATATCGCAGTATTCTCGTGCACATCTCATACCTTCCCCTTTTTAGCTGAGTTTTCGCTCATCTCTCACACCTTCTTCTATACCGCCGTGTTTTCGACCACCTCTCATCGCTTCCCCTAAATCGACGTGCTTTCACACACCTCTCATTCTTTCATGTATATCGCCGTGTTTTCGCGCACCTCCCATTGCTTCCCCTATATCACTGTGTTTTTGCACAGCTCTCATACCTTCCCCTATATCGCTGTGTTTTCGCCTCCCTCTCATACCTTCCCCTATATCGCTGTGTTTTCGCCTCCCTCTTATACCTTCCCCTAAATCGCTGTGTTTTCGCGCACCTCCCATACCTTCCCCTTATCGCTGAGTTTCTGCACACCTCCCATAGCTTCCCCTATATCGCTGTCTTTTTGCGCACCTCTCATTGCTTCCCCTATATCGCTGTGTTTTTGCGAACCTCCAATAGCTTCCCCTATATCGCTGTGTTTTTGCTCACCCCTCATAGCTTTGCCTATATCACAGTATTCTCGCGCACATCTCATACATTCCCCTTTTTAGCTGAGTTTTCGCACATCTCTCATACCTTCTTCTATACCGCCGTGTTTTCGAGCACCTCTCATCGCTTCCCCTATATCGACGTGTTTTCACACACCTCTCATTCCTTCATGCATATCGCCATGTTTTCGTGCATCTCCCATTGCTTCCCCTATATCACTGTGTTTTCGCGCAGCTCTCATACCTTCCCCTATATCGCTGTGTTTTCGCGCATCTGCCATAAATCCATAAATACCCCTATATCGTCCTGTTTTTGCGCACCTCTCATATATTCCCCTATAGTGCTGTGTTTACGCATGCCTCTCATAGCTTTCCCAAAATCTCTGTGTTTTCACCACCTCTCATACATTCCACTCTATTACTGTGTTTTCGCGCACCTCTCATAGCTTCCCCATATTGATGTGTTTTTGTGCATCTCTCATACCTTCCCCTATATCGCTGTGATTTTTTGCACCTCCCATAGATTCCCCTATATTGCTGTGTTTTCGCTCACCTCTCATTCATTCCCCTACATTTCTGTGTTTTTGCGCACCTCTCATACCTTCCCTTATATGGCCGTGTTTTCGTGCACCTCTCATAGCTTCCTATTTATCCATGTTTTCGCACACCTCGCATACCTTCCACTATATTGTTGTGTTTTTGTGCACCTCTCATACCTTCCATTATATCGATGTTTTCTCGCGCACCTCTCATACCCTCCCCTATATCACTGTGTTTTTGTGCACCTCTCATACCTTCCACTATATCTCTGTGTTTTCGATCAGCTCTCATGGTTGCCACTATATCGCAGTGTTTTGGCGCAGCTCTCATACATTCCCCTACATTGCCATGTTTTCTCGCACTGCTCATACCTTCCTCGGTATCGGTGTGTTCTCACGCACCTCGCATACCTTCCCCTATAATGCTCTGTTCTCGCGCACCTCCCATACCTTCCCATATATCACTGTGTTTTTGCACCCCTCTCATACCTTCCCCTATATCACTGTGTTTTCGCCTCCCTCTCATACCTTCCCCTAAATCGCTGTGTTTTCGCGCACCTCCCATACCTTCCCCTCATCGCTGAGTTTCTGCACACCTCCCATAGCTTCCCCGATATCGCTGTCTTTTCGCGCACCTCTCATAGCTTCCCCTATATCGCTGTGTTTTTGCTCACCTCTCATAGCTTTGCCTATATCGCAGTATTCTCGCGCACATCTCATACCTTCCCCTTTTTAGCTGAGTTTTCGCTCATCTCTCATACCTTCTTCTATACCGCCGTGTTTTCGCGCACCTCTCATCGCTTCCCCTATATCGACATGTTTTCACACACCTCTCATTCCTTCATGCATATCGCCATGTTTTCGTGCATCTCCCATTGCTTCCCCTATATCACTGTGTTTTCGCGCAGCTCTCATACCTTCCCCTATATCGCTGTGTTCTCAACACCTCTCATACCTTCTCCTCTATCCCTCTGTTTTTGTGCATCTCCCATAGCTTCCCATATATCACTGTGTTTTCACGACCTCGCATACCTACCCCTATATTACTGAGTTTTCACGCACCTCTCATGCCATCCCCTATATCGCCTTGTTTTCACGCACCTTTCATATCTTCCCCTATTTAGCTGTGCTTTCACTCACCTCTCATAACTTCCCCTGTATTGCCGTGTTTTCGCGCACCTCTCATACATTCTCCTACATCCCTGTGCTTTCGCGCACATCACATAGCTTGGGCTAGATGGCAGTATTATCACGCACACCTCATACCTTCCCCTTTTTAGCTGAGTATTCGCTCATCTCTCATAACCTCTTTTATATCGCCGTGTTTTCGTGCACCTCTCATTGCTTCCCCTATATCGACGTGTTTTCACACACCTCTCATTCCTTCACGTATATGGCCGTGTTTTCACGCAGCTCTCATACCTTAACCTATATCGTTCTGTTTTCACGCACCTCCCATAAATACCCCTATATCGCTGTGTATTCGGACACCGCCCATAGCGTCCCCTATATCGCCGTGTTTTCGCGCACCTCTCATACATTCCCCTATATCGCGGTGTTATCACGCACCTCTCATACATTCCCCTATATCGCGGTGTTATCGCGCACCTCTCATACCTTACTCTGTATCGCTGTCTTTTCGCCTCCCTCTCATACATTCCCCTAAATCGCTGAGTTTTTGCACACCTCCCATAGCTTCCCCTATATCGCTGTGTTTTCGCGCACCTCTCATAACTTCCCCTATATCTCTGTGCATTGGCGCACCTCTCCTATCTTCTCCTATATCACCGTGTTTTCATGCACCTTCCGTAGCTTCCACTATATCGCTGTGTTTTCGCACACGTTCCATAACTTCCATTATATTGCTGTGTTTTTGCCCATCTCTCATACCTTCCCCTATATCGCGTCCCTCTCATACCTTCCCCTAAATCGCTGTGTTTTCGCGCACATCTCATAGCTTCCCCTAAATCGCTGTGTTTTCGCGCACATCTCATAGCTTCCCCTATATCGCTGTGTTTTTGCGCACCTCCAATAGCTTCCCCAATATCGCTGTGTTTGGCGCACCTCCCATAGCTTCCCCTACGTCGCTGTGTTTTTGTTCACCTCTCATAGCGTTGCCTATATCGCAGTATTCTCGTGCACATCTCATACCTTCCCCTTTTTAGCTGAGTTTTCGCTCATCTCTCACACCTTCTTCTATACCGCCGTGTTTTCGACCACCTCTCATCGCTTCCCCTAAATCGACGTGCTTTCACACACCTCTCATTCTTTCATGTATATCGCCGTGTTTTCGCGCACCTCCCATTGCTTCCCCTATATCACTGTGTTTTTGCACAGCTCTCATACCTTCCCCTATATCGCTGTGTTTTCGCCTCCCTCTCATACCTTCCCCTATATCGCTGTGTTTTCGCCTCCCTCTTATACCTTCCCCTAAATCGCTGTGTTTTCGCGCACCTCCCATACCTTCCCCTTATCGCTGAGTTTCTGCACACCTCCCATAGCTTCCCCTATATCGCTGTCTTTTTGCGCACCTCTCATTGCTTCCCCTATATCGCTGTGTTTTTGCGAACCTCCAATAGCTTCCCCTATATCGCTGTGTTTTTGCTCACCCCTCATAGCTTTGCCTATATCACAGTATTCTCGCGCACATCTCATACATTCCCCTTTTTAGCTGAGTTTTCGCACATCTCTCATACCTTCTTCTATACCGCCGTGTTTTCGAGCACCTCTCATCGCTTCCCCTATATCGACGTGTTTTCACACACCTCTCATTCCTTCATGCATATCGCCATGTTTTCGTGCATCTCCCATTGCTTCCCCTATATCACTGTGTTTTCGCGCAGCTCTCATACCTTCCCCTATATCGCTGTGTTTTCGCGCATCTGCCATAAATCCATAAATACCCCTATATCGTCCTGTTTTTGCGCACCTCTCATATATTCCCCTATAGTGCTGTGTTTACGCATGCCTCTCATAGCTTTCCCAAAATCTCTGTGTTTTCACCACCTCTCATACATTCCACTCTATTACTGTGTTTTCGCGCACCTCTCATAGCTTCCCCATATTGATGTGTTTTTGTGCATCTCTCATACCTTCCCCTATATCGCTGTGATTTTTTGCACCTCCCATAGATTCCCCTATATTGCTGTGTTTTCGCTCACCTCTCATTCATTCCCCTACATTTCTGTGTTTTTGCGCACCTCTCATACCTTCCCTTATATGGCCGTGTTTTCGTGCACCTCTCATAGCTTCCTATTTATCCATGTTTTCGCACACCTCGCATACCTTCCACTATATTGTTGTGCTTTTGTGCACCTCTCATACCTTCCATTATATCGATGTTTTCTCGCGCACCTCTCATACCCTCCCCTATATCACTGTGTTTTTGTGCACCTCTCATACCTTCCACTATATCTCTGTGTTTTCGATCAGCTCTCATGGTTGCCACTATATCGCAGTGTTTTGGCGCAGCTCTCATACATTCCCCTACATTGCCATGTTTTCTCGCACTGCTCATACCTTCCTCGGTATCGGTGTGTTCTCACGCACCTCGCATACCTTCCCCTATAATGCTCTGTTCTCGCGCACCTCCCATACCTTCCCATATATCACTGTGTTTTTGCACCCCTCTCATACCTTCCCCTATATCACTGTGTTTTCGCCTCCCTCTCATACCTTCCCCTAAATCGCTGTGTTTTCGCGCACCTCCCATACCTTCCCCTCATCGCTGAGTTTCTGCACACCTCCCATAGCTTCCCCGATATCGCTGTCTTTTCGCGCACCTCTCATAGCTTCCCCTATATCGCTGTGTTTTTGCTCACCTCTCATAGCTTTGCCTATATCGCAGTATTCTCGCGCACATCTCATACCTTCCCCTTTTTAGCTGAGTTTTCGCTCATCTCTCATACCTTCTTCTATACCGCCGTGTTTTCGCGCACCTCTCATCGCTTCCCCTATATCGACATGTTTTCACACACCTCTCATTCCTTCATGCATATCGCCATGTTTTCGTGCATCTCCCATTGCTTCCCCTATATCACTGTGTTTTCGCGCAGCTCTCATACCTTCCCCTATATCGCTGTGTTCTCAACACCTCTCATACCTTCTCCTCTATCCCTCTGTTTTTGTGCATCTCCCATAGCTTCCCATATATCACTGTGTTTTCACGACCTCGCATACCTACCCCTATATTACTGAGTTTTCACGCACCTCTCATGCCATCCCCTATATCGCCTTGTTTTCACGCACCTTTCATATCTTCCCCTATTTAGCTGTGCTTTCACTCACCTCTCATAACTTCCCCTGTATTGCCGTGTTTTCGCGCACCTCTCATACATTCTCCTACATCCCTGTGCTTTCGCGCACATCACATAGCTTGGGCTAGATGGCAGTATTATCACGCACACCTCATACCTTCCCCTTTTTAGCTGAGTATTCGCTCATCTCTCATAACCTCTTTTATATCGCCGTGTTTTCGTGCACCTCTCATTGCTTCCCCTATATCGACGTGTTTTCACACACCTCTCATTCCTTCACGTATATGGCCGTGTTTTCACGCAGCTCTCATACCTTAACCTATATCGTTCTGTTTTCACGCACCTCCCATAAATACCCCTATATCGCTGTGTATTCGGACACCGCCCATAGCGTCCCCTATATCGCCGTGTTTTCGCGCACCTCTCATACATTCCCCTATATCGCGGTGTTATCGCGCACCTCTCATACCTTACTCTGTATCGCTGTCTTTTCGCCTCCCTCTCATACATTCCCCTAAATCGCTGAGTTTTTGCACACCTCCCATAGCTTCCCCTATATCGCTGTGTTTTCGCGCACCTCTCATAACTTCCCCTATATCTCTGTGCATTGGCGCACCTCTCCTATCTTCTCCTATATCACCGTGTTTTCATGCACCTTCCGTAGCTTCCACTATATCGCTGTGTTTTCGCACACGTTCCATAACTTCCATTATATTGCTGTGTTTTTGCCCATCTCTCATACCTTCCCCTATATCGCGTCCCTCTCATACCTTCCCCTAAATCGCTGTGTTTTCGCGCACATCTCATAGCTTCCCCTATATCGCTGTGTTTTTGCGCACCTCCAATAGCTTCCCCAATATCGCTGTGTTTGGCGCACCTCCCATAGCTTCCCCTACGTCGCTGTGTTTTTGTTCACCTCTCATAGCGTTGCCTATATCGCAGTATTCTCGTGCACATCTCATACCTTCCCCTTTTTAGCTGAGTTTTCGCTCATCTCTCACACCTTCTTCTATACCGCCGTGTTTTCGACCACCTCTCATCGCTTCCCCTAAATCGACGTGCTTTCACACACCTCTCATTCTTTCATGTATATCGCCGTGTTTTCGCGCACCTCCCATTGCTTCCCCTATATCACTGTGTTTTTGCACAGCTCTCATACCTTCCCCTATATCGCTGTGTTTTCGCCTCCCTCTCATACCTTCCCCTATATCGCTGTGTTTTCGCCTCCCTCTTATACCTTCCCCTAAATCGCTGTGTTTTCGCGCACCTCCCATACCTTCCCCTTATCGCTGAGTTTCTGCACACCTCCCATAGCTTCCCCTATATCGCTGTCTTTTTGCGCACCTCTCATTGCTTCCCCTATATCGCTGTGTTTTCGCGAACCTCCAATAGCTTCCCCTATATCGCTGTGTTTTTGCTCACCTCTCATAGCTTTGCCTATATCACAGTATTCTCGCGCACATCTCATACATTCCCCTTTTTAGCTGAGTTTTCGCACATCTCTCATACCTTCTTCTATACCGCCGTGTTTTCGAGCACCTCTCATCGCTTCCCCTATATCGACGTGTTTTCACACACCTCTCATTCCTTCATGCATATCGCCATGTTTTCGTGCATCTCCCATTGCTTCCCCTATATCACTGTGTTTTCGCGCAGCTCTCATACCTTCCCCTATATCGCTGTGTTTTCGCGCATCTGCCATAAATCCATAAATACCCCTATATCGTCCTGTTTTTGCGCACCTCTCATATATTCCCCTATAGTGCTGTGTTTACGCATGCCTCTCATAGCTTTCCCAAAATCTCTGTGTTTTCACCACCTCTCATACATTCCACTCTATTACTGTGTTTTCGCGCACCTCTCATAGCTTCCCCATATTGATGTGTTTTTGTGCATCTCTCATACCTTCCCCTATATCGCTGTGATTTTTTGCACCTCCCATAGATTCCCCTATATTGCTGTGTTTTCGCTCACCTCTCATTCATTCCCCTACATTTCTGTGTTTTTGCGCACCTCTCATACCTTCCCTTATATGGCCGTGTTTTCGTGCACCTCTCATAGCTTCCTATTTATCCATGTTTTCGCACACCTCGCATACCTTCCACTATATTGTTGTGTTTTTGTGCACCTCTCATACCTTCCATTATATCGATGTTTTCTCGCGCACCTCTCATACCCTCCCCTATATCACTGTGTTTTTGTGCACCTCTCATACCTTCCACTATATCTCTGTGTTTTCGATCAGCTCTCATGGTTGCCACTATATCGCAGTGTTTTGGCGCAGCTCTCATACATTCCCCTACATTGCCATGTTTTCTCGCACTGCTCATACCTTCCTCGGTATCGGTGTGTTCTCACGCACCTCGCATACCTTCCCCTATAATGCTCTGTTCTCGCGCACCTCCCATACCTTCCCATATATCACTGTGTTTTTGCACCCCTCTCATACCTTCCCCTATATCACTGTGTTTTCGCCTCCCTCTCATACCTTCCCCTAAATCGCTGTGTTTTCGCGCACCTCCCATACCTTCCCCTCATCGCTGAGTTTCTGCACACCTCCCATAGCTTCCCCGATATCGCTGTGTTTTTGCTCACCTCTCATAGCTTTGCCTATATCGCAGTATTCTCGCGCACATCTCATACCTTCCCCTTTTTAGCTGAGTTTTTCGCTCATCTCTCATACCTTCTTCTATACCGCCGTGTTTTCGCGCACCTCTCATCGCTTCCCCTATATCGACGTGTTTTCACACACCTCTCATTCCTTCATGCATATCGCCATGTTTTCGTGCATCTCCCATTGCTTCCCTATATCACTGTGTTTTCGCGCAGCTCTCATACCTTCCCCTATATCGCTGTGTTTTCGCGCACCTCGCATACCTTCCCCTATAACGCTCTATTCTCGCACACCTCCCATACCTTCCCATATATCACTGTGTTTTTGCGCCCCTCTCATACCTTCCCCTATATCGCCGTGTTTTCACGCACGTCTCATACATTCCCCTATATCACGGTGTTATCGCGCACCTCTCATACCTTCCCTTCTATCGCTGTGTTTACGTCTCCCTCTCATACCTTCCCCTAAATCGCTGTGTTTTCACGCACCTCCATGGATTCCCATATATCGCTGTATTTTCGCGCACCTCTCATAGCTTCCCCTATATCGCCATGTATCCACGCACCTCTCATAACTTCCCCTATATCTCTGTGCTTTGGCGCACCTCTCATATCTTCTCCTATATCGCCGTGTTTTCATGCACCTTCCATAGCTTCCACTATATTGCTGTGTTTTCGCGCACGTTCCATAACTTCCATTATATTGCTGTGTTTTAGCTCACCTCTCAAACATTCCCCTACATCACCGTGTTTCTGCGCACCTCTCAGACCTTCCCCTATATCGCGGTGTTATTGCGGACCTCTCATACCTTCCCCTATATCGCTGTGTTTTCACCTCCCTCTCATACCTTCCCCTAAATCGCTGTGTTTTCGCGCACCTCCCATACCTTCCCTTATCGCTGAGTTTCCGCACACCTCCCATACCTTCCCCTATATCGCTGTCTTTTCGCGCACCTCTCATAACTTCCCCTATATCGCTGTGTTTTCGCGCACCTCCAATAGCTTCCCCCTATATCGCTGTGTTTTTGCTCACCTCTCATAGCTTTGCCTATATCACAGTATTCTCGCGCACATCTCATACCTTCCCCTTTTTAGCTGAGTTTTCGCTCATCTCTCATATCTTCTTCTATACTGCCGTGTTTTCGCGCACCTCTCATTGCTTCCCCTATATCGACGTGTTTTCACACACCTCTCATTCCTTCATGCATATCGCCATGTTTTCGTGCATCTCCCATTGCTTCCCCTATATCACTGTGTTTTCGCGCAGCTCTCATACCTTCCCCTATATCGCTGTGTTTTCGCGCATCTGCCATAAATACCCCTACATCGCCGTGTTTTTGCGCACCTCTCATATATTCCCCTATAGTGCTGTATTTACGCACGCCTCTCATAGCTTTCCCAAAATCTCTGTGTTTTCACCACCTCTCATACATTCCACTCTATTGCTGTGTTTTCGCGCACCTCTCATAGCTTCCCCATATTGATGCGTTTTTGTGCATCTCTCATACCTTCCATTATATCGATGTTTTCTCGCGCACCTCTCATACCCTCCCCTATATCACTGTGTTTTTGCGCACCTCTCATACCTTCCACTATATCTCTGTGTTTTCGATCACCTCTCATGGCTGCCACTATATCGCAGTGTTTTCGCGCAGCTCTCATACATTCCCCTACATTGCCATGTTTTCTCGCACCGCTCATACCTTCCTCGGTATCGGTGTGTTCTCACGCACCTCGCATACCTTCCCCTATAATGCTCTGTTCTCGCGCACCTCCCATACCTTCCCATATATCACTGTGTTTTTGCACCCCTCTCATACCTTCCCCTATATCGCTGTGTTTTCGCCTCCCTCTCATACCTTCCCCTAAATCGCTGTGTTTTCGCGCACCTCCCATACCTTCCCCTTATCGCTGAGTTTCTGCACACATCCCATAGCTTCCCCTATATCGCTGTCTTTTTGCGCACCTCTCATTGCTTCCCCTATATTGCTGTGTTTTCGCGAACCTCCAATAGCTTCCCCTATATCGCTGTGTTTTTGCTCACCTCTCATAGCTTTGCCTATATCACAGTATTCTCGCGCACATCTCATACCTTCCCCTTTTTAGCTGAGTTTTCGCACATCTCTCATACCTTCTTCTATACCGCTGTGTTTTCGCGCACCTCTCATCGCTTCCCCTATATCGACGTGTTTTCACACACCTCTCATTCCTTCATGCATATCGCCATGTTTTCGTGCATCTCCCATTGTTTCCCCTATATCACTGTGTATTCGCGCAGCTCTCATACCTTCCCCTATATCGCTGTGTTTTCGCGCATCTGCCATAAATACCCCTACATCGCCGTGTTTTTGCGCACCTCTCTTATATTCCCCTATAGTGCTGTGTTTACGCATGCCTCTCATAGCTTTCCCAAAATCTCTGTGTTTTCACCACCTCTCATACATTCCACTCTATTACTGTGTTTTCGCGCACCTCTCACAGCTTCCCCATATTGATGTGTTTTTGTGCATCTCTCATACCTTCCCTATATCGCTGTGATTTTTTGCACCTCCCATAGATTCCCCTATATTGCTGTGTTTTCGCTCACCTCTCATTCATTCCCCTACATTTCTGTGTTTTCGCGCACCTCCCATAGCTTCCCATATATCACTGTATTTTCACTTCCCTCTCATAACTTCCCCTATGTCGCAGAAAGGAAGCAAAGAGTGGGAATAAACGGGACCTTTTCAGAATGGCAGGCGGTGACTAGTGGGGTACCGCAAGGCTCAGTGCTGGGACCCCAGTTGTTTACAATACATATTAATGACTTGGATGAGGGAATTAAATGCAGCACCTCCAAGTTTGCGGATGACATGAAGCTGGGCAGCAGTGTTAGCTGTGAGGAGGATGCTAAGAGGATGCAGGGTGACTTGGATAGGTTAGGTGAGTGGGCAAATTCATGGCAGATGCAATTTAATGTGGATAAATGTGAAGTTATCCACTTTGGTGGCAAAAATAGGAAAACAGATTATTATCTGAATGGTGGCCGATTAGGAAAAGGGGAGGTGCAACGAGACCTGGGTGTCATTATACACCAGTCATTGAAAGTGGGCATGCAGATACGGCAGGCGGTGAAAAAGGTGAATGGTATGCTAGCATTTATAGCGAGAGGATTCGAGTACAGGAGCAGGGAGGTACTACTGCAGTTGTACAAGGCCTTGGTGAGACCACACCTGGAGTATTGTGTACAGTTTTGGTCCCCTAAACTGAGGAAACACATCCTTGCCATAGAGGGAGTACAAAGAAGGTTCACCAGATTGATTCCTAGGACGGCAGGACTTTCATATGAAGAAAGACTGGATGAACTCGGCTTGTACTCATTGGAATTTAGAAGATTTATGGGGGATCTGATTGAAACGTATAAGATCCTAAAGGGATTGGACGGGCTAGATGCAGGAAGATTGTTCCCGATGTTGGGGAAGTCCAGAACAAGGGGTCACAGTTTGAGGATAAAGGGGAAGCCTTTTAGGACCGAGATTAGGAAAAACTTCTTCAGACAGAGAGTGGTGTATCTGTGGAATTCTCTGCCACAGGAAACAGTTGAGGCCAGTTCATTGACTATATTTAAGAGGGAGTTAGGTATGGCCCTTGTGGCTACGGGGATCAGGGGGTATGGAGGGAAGGCTGGTGCAGGGTTCTGAGTTGGGTGATCAGCCATGATCATACTGAATGGCGGTGCAGGCTCGATGGGCCGAATGGCCTACTCCTGCACCTATTTTCTATGTTTTCTATGTTTTAAACCATGAGAGGTGCACGAGAACACAGTGATATAGCGGAAACTATGGGAGGTGCGCGAAAACACAGCGATATAGGGGAATGGATGCGAGGTGCACTAAATCACATCGGTATAGGTGAAACTACCAGAGGTGCGCGAGAACACAGCGATATAGGGGAAAATATGGAAGGCGTGCGAAAACACAGCGATATAGTGGAAGGTGTGAGAGGTGTGCGAAAACATGGCGATATACGTGAAGGTATGAGAGGTGCACGAAAACACAGCGATATAGGGGAAGCTGTGGGAGGTGCGCGAAAATGTGGCAAATAGAGAAAGCTATGAAAGGTGCACGAAAACACAGCGATATACGGGAAGCTATCGGAGATGCATGAAAACAGGGCAATAAAGGAGAATGTATTGAGGTGCACAAAAGCACACCGATATAGAGGAAGGTATGAGAGGTGCGCGAAAACATGGTGATGTAGGGGAATGTATCAGAGGTGCGCGAAAACAAGGCCATATTGGGGAAAGGTATGAGAGGTGAGAGAAGACGCAGTTCTACAGGGGAAGGTATGAGAGGTGCGCAAAAACTCAGCAATATAGGGGAAGCTAGGGGAGGTGCTCAAAAACATAGCGATATAGGGGAAGGAATGAGAGGTGCACGAAAACAGCAATATACGCGAAGCTATGGGAGGTGCGCTAAAACACAGCGATGTAGGGGAAACTATGAGAGGTGCGCAAAAACACAACGATATAGGCGAAGGTATGCGAGGTGCGCGAAAATACAGCGATATGGGGAAGCGATGGGAGGTGCGTGAAAACGTGGCGATATAGGGGAATGTATGAGAGGTGCGAGAAAACACGGCAATCACTGTGTTCTCGTGCACCTCTCATAGCTTTCCGTATATTGCAATGTTTTCACAAACCTCTCATAGCTTCCCTCAAATCGCTGTGTTTTCGCGCACCTCTCATAACATCACGTATATCACCATGTTTTCACGCACCTCCCATAGCTTCTCCTATATCTCTGTGTTTTCGCGCACCTCTCATACCCACCCATATATCGCCCTGCTTTCACGCACCTTCCATAGCTTCCTATATATCGCCGTGTTTTTGTGCACCTCTCATACCTTCCCCTAGATCGCTGTGTTATCGCGCACTTCTCATAGCTTCTCCTATACGCTGTGTTCTAGTGTACCTCACATAGCTTCCCATATTTTGCGATGTTTTCACGCACCTTACATCCCTTCCCCTACATCGCTGCGATTTCGTGCACCTGTCATAGCTTCCGCCTATCGCTGTGTTATCGTGTACTTCTCATAGCTTTCCATATATTGCAATGTTTTCGCACACCTCTCATAGCTTCCCTCAAATCGCTGTGTTTTCGTGTACCTCTCATAACATCACGTATATCACCGTGTTTTCGCGCATCTCCCATAGCTACCTGTATATCACTGTGTTTTCGCGCACCTCTCATACCTTCCCCTATATCGCCGTGTTTTCGTGTACCTCTGATACCTTCCCCTATATCGCTGTTTTCGTGCACCTCCCATAGATTCCCCGTGTTTTTGCAGACCTCTCATACCTTCCCCTATATCGCCCTGTTTTTACACACCTCCCAAAGTTTCCGACATATTGCCATGCTTTAGTGCACCTCTCATACTTTCCCCTATATCGCTGTGTTATCGTGTACTTCTCAAAGCTTCCCCTCTATCGCCGTGTTCTCGTGCACTTCTCATAGCTAAACATATATTGCAATGTTTTCGTGCACCTCTGATAGCTTCCCCGAAATCGCTGTGATTCCGCGCACCTCTCATATCTTCCCCTACATCGCCGTGTATTCGCGCACCTCCCATAGCTTCCCCTGTATCACCGTGTTTTCGCACACCTCTCATTCCTTCCCCTATATCACTGCGTTTTCGCACACCTCTTCTATCTTCCCCTATATCACCATGTTTCCCCTATATCGACATGTTTTTACGCACCTCTGATAACTTCACGTATATCATCGTGTTTTCCCGGACCTCCCATACCTTCCCCTATATTGCTGTGTTGTCGCGTACCACCCATAGCTTCTTCTATATCACTGTTTTCGCACAACTCTCATAGCTTGCCATATTTTGCGATGTTTTCGCGCACATCTCATAGCTTCCCCAAGATCGCTGTGTTATCGCGCACCTCCCATAGCTTCCCATATATCGCTGCATATTCGCCCACCTCCTGTATATTCCTCTATATCATTGTGTTTTTGCGCACCTCTCATACCTTCCCCTGTATCACTGTGTATTCATGCACTTCGCATACCTACCCCTATATCCCTGCGCTTTCACGCAGCGCTCATACTGTCCCCTATATTGCTGAGTTTTCGTGGACCACTCATCGCTTCCCCTGTATTGACGTGTTCTCACACACCTCTCATATCTTCACGTATATTGCCGCGTTTTCGAGCACCTCCCATAGCTGCCCCTATATCACTCTGTTTTCGCGCACCTCTCATAACTTTCCCTAAATCGCCGTGTTTTCGTGCACCTCCTATACCTTCCCCTCTCTCATTGTGTTTTTGGGCACCACCCATAGCTTCACCAATATCATTGCGTTTTCATGCACCTCTCATCCCTTCCCCTATATTGCCATGTTTTCACGCACCTCTCTTATATTCCCCTACATCGCGGTGTTATTGCGCACCTCTCATAGCTTCCCCATATTGCTGTGCTTTCGCGCACGTCGCATACCTTCCCTTATTTCGCTGTGTTTTCGCTCACCTCTCATAGCTGCCGCTATATCGCCGCGTATTCGCGCAGCTCTCATACATTCCCCTATAGAGCTGCGTTTTCTCTCGCCTCTCATACATTCCCCTACATCGCCATGTTTTCGCGCACCGCTCATACCTTCCTCTATATCAGTGTGGTTTTGCGCACCTCTCATAGCTTCCCCTATATCGCTGTGTTATCACGTACCTCTCATAGCTCCCCTATATCGTTGTGTTTTCACCCACCTCTCATACCTTCCCCTATATCGCAGTGTTTTTGCTCACCTCTCATAGCTTTGCCTATATTGCCGTGTTCTCGCGCATCACTCATACCTTCCCCTTTTTAGCTGAGTTTTCGCTCATCTCTCATACCTTCCCCCATATCGCTGTGTTTTAGCGCAACACCCATAGCTTCCCCTATATCGTTGTGTTTTCAAGCACCACTCATCCCTTTTCCTATATCGCTGTGATTTTGCACAACTTCCATAGATTCCCCATATCGCTGTGTTTTCGTGCACCTCCCATAGCTTCCCCTATATCGCTGTGTTTTTGCGCACCTCTCATACCTTCCCCTATATTGCTCTGTTTTCACGCACCTCCCATAATTTCCCATATATCGACAAGTATTCGCTCACCTCTCATACCTTCTCCTCAAAGCTTCCTCTCTATTGCTGTGTTCTCGTACACCTCAAAGAGCTTAACAAATATTGCAATGTTTTCGTGCACCTCTCATAGCTTCCCCTATATCGCTGTGTTATCACGTACCTCTCATAACTTCCCCTATATCGCAGTGTTTTTGCTCACCTCTCATAGCTTTGCCTATATTGCCGTGTTCTCGCGCATCACTCACACCTTACCCTTTTTAGCTGAGTTTTCGCTCATCTCTCATACCTTCCCCCATATCGCTGTTTTCGCGCAACACCCATAGCTTCCCCTATATCGCTGTGTTTTCACGCACCACTCATCCCTTTCCCTATATGGCTGTGATTTCGCACAACTTCCATAGATTCCCCATATCGCTGTGTTTTTGTGCACCGCTCATACCTTCCCCTATATTGCAGTGTTTTCGCGCACCTCACATACCTTCCCCTATATTACTGTGTTGTCGCGTACCTCCCATAGCTTCCACTATATCAGTTTTCGCACACCTCTCATTGCTTGCCATATATTACAATGTTTTCGCGTACCTCTCACAGCTTCCCCAACATCACTGTCTTTTCGCGTACCTCTCATACCTTCTCCTATATCGCAATGTTTTCGCGCACCTCCCATAGGTTCTCATATATCACTGTGTTTTCATGCACCTCTCATCTTTACCCCTATATCACTGTGATTTTGCGCACTGCCCATAGCTTCCCATATATTGCTGTTTTCGTGCACCTCCCATAACTTCCCCTATATCGCTGTGTTTTTGCGCACCTCTCATACCTTCCCCTATATTGCGCACCTCCCATAATTTCCCATATATCGACAAGTATTCGCTCACCTCTCATACCTTCTCCTCAAAGCTTCCTCTCTATTGCTGTGTTCTCGTGCACCTCAAAGAGCTTAACAAATATTGCAATGTTTTCGTGCACCTCTCATAGCTTCCCCTATATCGCTGTGTTATCACGTACCTCTCATAACTTCCCCTATATCGCAGTGTTTTTGTTCACCTCTCATAGCTTTGCCTATATTGCCGTGTTCTCGCGCATCACTCATACCTTCCCCTTTTTAGCTGAGTTTTCGCTCATCTCTCATACCTTCCTCCATATCGCTGTTTTTGTGCACCTCCCATAACTTCCCCTATATCGCTGTGTTTTTGCGCACCTCTCATACCTTTCCCTCAAAGCTTCCTCTCTATTGCTGTGTTCTCGTGCACCTCAAAGAGCTTAACAAATATTGCAATGTTTTCGTGCACCTCTCATAGATTCCCCCAAATCGCTGTGATTTCGCGCACCTCGCATAGCTTCTCCTATATCATTGTGTTTTCACCCACCTCTAATACCTTCCTCTATATCACTGAGTTACTGCTCACCTCTCACAGCTTTGCCTATATCACCATGTTCTCGCGCATCACTCATACCTTCCCCTTTTTAACTGAGTTTTCGCTCATCTCTCATACCTTCCCCATATCGATTTTTTTTCACGCACATCTGATGCATTGAAGTATATCGTCGTGTTTTTGCACACCTCCCATAGCATCCCTTGTATCACTGTGTTTTCGTGCAACTCTCATACATTCCCCTATATCGCCGTGTTTTCGCGCACCTCCCGTACCTTCCCCTATATCGCTGTGGTTTCGCGCACCTCCCATAGCTTCCCCTATATCACTGTGTTTACACGCACCTCTCATCCCGTCCCCTATATCGCTGTGTTTTCGCACAACACCCTTAACATCCCCTATATCGCTGTGTTCTCGCGCGCCTCTCATAGCTTCCCGCTTATCACTGTCTTTTCGCGCACCTCTCATACCTACCCCTATATCGCCATGTTTTCGCAGACTTCTCGTACCTTCCCCTATATTGCTATCTTTTAGCGCACCTCTCATCACTTCCCCTATATCGCTCTGCTTTCGCGCACCTCTCATAGCTTCCGCTATATTGCAATGTTATGGCACACCTCTCACAGCTTCCCCTACATCGCCGTGTTTTCGCACACCTCTCATACTTTCCCCTATATAGACGTGTTTTCACACAACTCTCATACCTTCATGTATATCGCCGTGCTTTTGCGCACCTCTCATAACTTCCACTATATCGCTGCGTTTTCGCGCACGTCCCATTCCTTCCCATACCTTGCTCAGTTGTCACGCACATCCCTTAGCTTCCCCTATATCGCTGTGTTTTCACTTCCGTCATACCTTCCACTAAATCACTGTGTTTTCGCACACCTCCCATAGCTACCCCTATATAGCCGTGTTTTCGCGCACCTCTCATATATTCCACTATAGCGCTGTGTTTTTGCGCACTTCCCATACCTTCCCCAATATGGCTGTGTTTTTGCACACCTTTCATTGCTTCCCCTATATCGCTGTGTTTTCCCGCACCTCTTATAGCTTCCCCTATATCGCCGTGTTTTCATGCACCTCTCATATCTTCCCCTATATCCTTGTGTTATCAAGCAGCTCTCATAGCTTCCCCTATATTGCTGCGTTTTCGTTTACCTCACATAGCTTCCACTATATCTCTGTCTTCGCACACTTCTCATAGCTTGCCATTTACTGCGATGTTTTCGCGCACCTCTCATACCTTCCACTGTATCGCTGTGTTTTTGCGCACGTCCCATACCTTCCCATATCTTCAGCATGTTTTCGCGCACCTGGGATAGCTTCCTCTATATCTCTGTTTTCTCGCACCTCTGATACCTTCCCCTGTATTGCTCTGTTCTCGCACTCCTTTCATAGCTTCCCATTTATCGCTCTGTTTTCACGCACCCCTCGTACATTCTCCTGTATCGCCGTGTTTTCACGCACCTCTCGTAGCTTTCCCTGTATTGCTCTGTTTTCGCACACCATTAATAGCTTCCCATATATCGCTGCATTTTCGTGCACCTCTCATACATTCCCCTATAACGCTGTGTTTTCATGCACCTCTCATAACTGCCCCATATGACCATGTTTTCACACACCTCCCTTAGCTTCCCATATATCGCTGTGTATTCGCGCACCTCTCGTAGCTTCCCTTGTGTTGCAATGTTTTTGCGCACCTCTCATAGCTTCCCCCAAATCCCTGTACTTTTACGCACCTCTCATAGCTTCCGCTATATCTCCGTGTTCTCGTGCACCTCGCATAGCTTTCCCTACATCGCTGTGTTTTCGCGCACCTCTCATACATTCTCCTATATGGCTGTGTTTTCACGCACCTCCTGTAGTTTCCCTTATATTGCTGTGGTTTCTCGCACCTCTCATAACTTACCCTATATCGCACTGTTTTCAGTGACCTCCCATAGCTTCCCATTTCTCGCCGTGTTTTCGCGCACCTCTCATATATTCCACTATAGCGCTGTGTTTTCGCACACCTTCCCCATAGCTTCCCCTATATTGCTGTAGTTTTGCCTTCCCCAGTGTGGCTGTGTTGTCGCACACCTCCCATCGCTTCCCCTCTATTGCTGTAGTTTTGCCTTCCCCAGTGTGGCTGTGTTGTCGCACACCTCCCATAGCTTCCCCTATATTGCTGTAGTTTTGCCTTCCCCAGTGTGGCTGTGTTTTCGCACACCTCCCATAGCTTCCCCTATGTCGCCGTGTTTTCGCGCACCTCTCATATATTCCACTATAGCGCTGTGTTTTCGCACACCTTCCCCATAGCTTCCCCTATATTGCTGTAGTTTTGCCTTCCCCAGTGTGGCTGTGTTGTCGCACACCTCCCATAGCTTCCCCTATATTGCTGTAGTTTTGCCTTCCCCAGTGTGGCTGTGTTGTCGCACACCTCCCATAGCTTCCCCTATATTGCTGTAGTTTTGCCTTCCCCAGTGTGGCTGTGTTGTCGCACACCTCCCATAGCTTCCCCTATATTGCTGTAGTTTTGCCTTCCCCAGTGTGGCTGTGTTTTCGCTTTCATCGCTTCCCCTAAATCGCTGTGTTCTCCCACACCTCCCATAGTTTCCCCAATATCATTGTTTTTTCACTCACCTCTTATACCTTCCCCGAAATCACTCTGTTTTCGCGCACCTCCCATATCTTCCCATATATCACTGTGTTTTCACGCACGTCCCGTACCTTCCCATATATTCCTGTTTTCTTGCACCTCCCACAGCTTCCCCTATATCACCGTGTTTTTGCGCACCTCTCATATCCTCCCCGAAATCGCTCTATTATCAAGCAGCTCTCACAGCTTCCCCTATATTGCTTTGTTTTCGTGTACCTCTCATATCTTCCGCTTTTTCTCTGTTTTCGCAAACCTCTAATAGCTTGCCATATACTGCGATGTTTTCACGCACCTTTCATACTTTCTCCTATATCGCCATGTTCTCTCGCACCTCTCATACCTTCCCCTATATCACTGTGTTTTCGCGTACCTGTCATAGCTTCCCCCATATCACAGTCTTTTCACACACCTCTCATACCTTCACCAATATCGCCGTGTTTTCACGCACCTCCCGTAGCTTCCCCTATGTCGCTGTGCTCTCGTGCACCTCTCACTTCCCCTATATTGCCCTGTTTTCACGTACCTCCCATAGCTTCCCATATATTGCGATGTTTTTGCTCACCTCTCATAGCTTCCTCTAAATCATTGTGCTTTTACGCACCTCTCATAGCTGCCCCTGTATCGCCGTGTTCTCACGCAGCTCGCATAGCTACCCCTGTATTGCTGTGTTTTCTTGCACCTCTCATACATTCCCCTATATCGTTCTGTTTTCGTTCACCTCCCATAGCTTCCCATATATCGCTGTGTTTTCGCGCACCTCACATAGCTTCCCCTGTATCGCTGTGTTCTCAGACACCTCTCATAGCTTCCCCTATATTGCGATGTTTTCGCACACCTCTCATAGCTACCCCCAAATCGCTGTGCTTTTACCCACCTCTCATAGCTTCCCCAATATTGCGATATTTTTGCTCACCTCTCATATATTCCCCTATAGCGCTGTGTTTTCGCGCATCTCCCATACCTTCCCATTATCGCTGTGTTTTCGCGCACTTCTCATAGCTTCCCCTATATTGCTGTGTTTTCTCTTACCTCTCATACCTTCCTCTATATCATTGTGTTTTCACGCACCTCTCATACACTCCACTGTATCAGTGTGTTTTCGCGCACCTCTCATACATTCCCCTATATTGCTGTGTTATCAAGCAGCTTTCATAGCGTCCCCTATATTGCTGTGTTTTCGCATACCTTCCATAGCTTCCGCCATATCACTGTTTTCGTGCACCTCTCATAGCTTGCCATATATGGCGATGTTTTCACACACCTCTCATGGCTTTCCCTAGATCGCCATGTTTTCACGCACCATTTCATAGCTTCTCCTATATCGCTGTGTTTTCACGCACCTCGCATACCTTCCCTATGTCGTTGTGCTTTCGTGCACCGCTCATACCTTCCTCTATATTGGTGTGTTTTCGCGCACCTCTCATAGCTTCCCCGATATCGCTGTGTTTTCGTGCACCACTCGTAGCTTCTCCTGCATCGATGTGTATTTGCGCACTTCTCATAACTGCCCCTATAGCGCGTGTTTTCTCAGACCTCTCATAGATTCCCCTATATCGCTGTGTTTTCGTGCACCTCACATAACTCCCACTATATCGATGTGTTATCGCGCACCTCTCATACCTTCCCCTGTTTCGCTGTGTTTTCACGCACCTCCCACAGCTTCCCCTTTTTCGCTGTGTTTTCGCACACCTCTCATAGCTTCCCATATATTGCGATGTTTTCGCACACCTCTCATAGTTTCCCCCAAATCGCTGTGTTTTCGCGCACCTCTCATAACTTCCCCTACCTCGCTGTGTTTTCGCGCACCTCTCGTAGCTTCCCCTATATCAATGTGTTTTCGTGTACCTCTCATACCTTCGCCTGTAACGCTGTGTTTTCACACTCCTCCCATATCTTCCCATACATCACTGTGATTTCACCAGCCTCTCGTACATTCCTCTTTAGAGGTGTGTTTTCGCGCACCTCTCATAGCTTCCCCTATGTCGCTGTGTTTTTGCGCACCTCTCATAGCTTCCCCTATGTCGCTGTGATCACGTGCACCTCTCATCAAATCCCCTGTATCGCTCTGCTTTCGTGCACCTCTCATAGCTTCCCCTATGTCGCCCTGTTTTCATGCGCCTCCTATAGCATCCCATAAATCGCAGTGTTTTTGCACACCTATCATAGCTTGCCATATATTGCCAGTTTTCTCGCACCTCTCATACCTTCCCTTGCATCGCCGTGTTTTTGCGCAACTCTCGTACCTTCCCCCATATCGCTGTGTTTTCGCTCACCTCTTAGAGCTTCCCTTATATTGCCATGTTTTCGTGTACCACACATAACTTCTCCTATATTGCTGTGTTTTCGTGCACCTCTCATTCATTCTCCTACATTGCCGTGTTTTCACGCATCTCTCCTCCCTTCAACGATATCGCTGTGTTTTCGCGCACGTTGCATACCTTCCCATATATGCTGCATTTTCACGCACCTGTCGTAGCTTCCCCATATCGATGTGTTTTTGCGCACCTCTCATACCTTCCACTATATCGATGTGTTTCTGCACACCTCTCATAGCTTCCTCTATATCACTGTGTTTTCCCGCACCTCCCATAGCTTCCCCAATATCATTGTGTTTTCGTGCACCTCTCATACCTTCCCCTATATGGCTGTGTTTTCGCTCACCTCTTATAGCTTCCGCTATTTCGCCGTGTTTTCATGCACCTGTCATATCTTCCACTATATCACTGCATTTCCACTCACGTCCCATACCTTCCCGTATTTTGCTGTGTTTCCGCGCACCTCCTATCGCTTCCGTTATATCACTGTTGTCGCGCAGCTCTCATAGCTTACCCTATATTGCTGTGTTTTGGTGTATCTCCCATGGCTTCTGCTATATCACTGTGTTTTTGCATGCCTCTCATACCTTCCTCTATATCGCTGTGTTCTCGCGCACCTCTGATTGCTTCCATTACATTGCTGTGTTTTGGGGCAACTCCCACAGCTTCCCGTATATCGCTGTTTTTTTGCCCATCTCTCATAGCTTTGACTATATCGCCATGTTTTTGTGCACCTCTCATAAGTTTCCCTTTATACCTGAGTTTTCGCTCATCTCTCATACCTTCTCCTATATCACCGTGTTTTTGCTCACCTCTCATATATTCCCCTATAGCGCTATGTTTTCGCGCATCTCCCATACCTTCCCATTATCGCTGTGTTTTCGCGCACCTCTCATAGCTTCCCCTATATTGCTGTGTTTTCTCTTACCTCTCATACCTTCCTCTATATCATTGTGTTTTCACGCACCTCTCATACACTCCACTGTATCGGTGTGTTTTCGCGCACCTCTCACACATTCCCCTATATTGCTGTGTTATCAAGCAGCTTTCATAGCTTCCCCTATATTGCTGTGTTTTCACATACCTCCCATAGCTTCCGCCATATCACTGTTTTCGTGCACCTCTCATAGCTTGCCATATATGGCGATGTTTTCACACACCTCTCATGGCTTCCCCTAGATCGCCATGTTTTCACGCACCATTTCATAGCTTCTCCTATATCGCTGTGTTTTCACGCACCTCGCATACCTCCCCTATGTCGTTGTGCTTTCGTGCACCGCTCATACCTTCCTCTATATTGGTGTGTTTTCGCGCACCTCTCATAGCTTCCCCTATATCGCTGTGTTTTCGTGCACCACTCGTAGCTTCTCCTGCATCGATGTGTATTTGCGCACTTCTCATAACTGCCCCTATAGCGCGTGTTTTCTCAGACCTCTCATAGATTCCCCTATATCGCTGTGTTTTCGTGCACCTCACATAACTCCCACTATATCGATGTGTTATCGCGCACCTCTCATACCTTCCCTTGTTTCGCTGTGTTTTCACGCACCTCCCACAGCTTCCCCTTTTTCGCTGTGTTTTCGCACACCTCTCATAGCTTCCCATATATTGCGATGTTTTCGCACACCTCTCATAGTTTCCCCCAAATCGCTGTGTTTTCGCGCACCTCTCATAACTTCCCCTACCTCGCTGTGTTTTCGCGCACCTCTCATAGCTTCCCCTATATCAATGTGTTTTCGTGTATCTCTCATACCTTCGCCTGTAACGCTGTGTTTTCACACTCCTCCCATATCTTCCCATGCATCACTGTGATTTCACCGGCCTCTCGTACATTCCTCTTTAGAGCTGTGTTTTCGCGCACCTCTCATAGCTTCCCCTATGTCGCTGTGTTTTCGCGCACCTCTCATAACTTCCCCTACCTCGCTGTGTTTTCGCGCACCTCTCGTAGCTTCCCCTATATCAATGTGTTTTCGTGTACCTCTCATACCTTCGCCTGTAACGCTGTGTTTTCACACTCCTCCCATATCTTCCCATGCATCACTGTGATTTCACCGGCCTCTCGTACATTCCTCTTTAGAGCTGTGTTTTCGCGCACCTCTCATAGCTTCCCCTATGTCGCTGTGTTTTTGCACACCTCTCATAGCTTCCCCTATGTCGCTGTGATCACGTGCACCTCTCATCAAATCCCTTGTATCGCTCTGCTTTCGTGCACCTCTCATAGCTTCCTCTATGTCGCCCTGTTTTCATGCGCCTCCTATAGCTTCCCATAAATCGCAGTGTTTTTGCACACCTATCATAGCTTGCCATATATTGCCAGTTTTCTCGCACCTCTCATACCTTCCCTTGCATCGCCGTGTTTTTGCGCAACTCTCGTACCTTCCCCCATATCGCTGTGTTTTCGCTCACCTCTTAGAGCTTCCCTTATATCGCCATGTTTTCGTGTACCACACATAACTTCCCCTATATAGCTGTGTTTTCGTCACCACTCATAACTTCTCCTATATTGCTGTGTTTTCGTGCACCTCTCATTCATTCTCCTACATTGCCGTGTTTTCACGCATCTCTCCTCCCTTCAACGATATCGCTGTGTTTTCGCGCACGTTGCATACCTTCCCATATATGCTGCATTTTCACGCACCTGTCGTAGCTTCCCCATATCGATGTGTTTTTGCGCACCTCTCATACCTTCCACTATATCGCTGTGATTTTGCGCACCTCGCATTGCTTCCCTTACATCGTTGTGTTTTCGCACACCTCTCATACCTTCAACTATATCGATGTGTTTCTGCACACCTCTCATATCTTCCTCTATATCGCTGTGTTTTCCCGCACCTCCCATAGCTTCCCCAATATCATTGTGTTTTCGTGCACCTCTCATACCTTCCCCTATATGGCTGTGTTTTCGCTCACCTCTTATAGCTTCCGCTATTTCGCCGTGTTTTCATGCACCTGTCATATCTTCCACTATATCACTGCATTTCCACTCACGTCCCATACCTTCCCGTATTTTGCTGTGTTTCCACGCACCTCCTATCGCTTCTGTTATATCACTTTTGTCGCGCAGCTCTCATAGCTTACCCTATATTGCTGTGTTTTGGTGTATCTCCCATGGCTTCTGCTATATCACTGTGTTTTTGCATGCCTCTCATACCTTCCTCTATATCGCTGTGTTCTCGCGCACCTCTGATTGCTTCCATTACATTGCTGTGTTTTGGGGCAACTCCCACAGCTTCCCGTATATCGCTGTTTTTTTGCCCATCTCTCATAGCTTTGACTATATCGCCATGTTTTTGTGCACCTCTCATAAGTTTCCCTTTATACCTGAGTTTTCGCTCATCTCTCATACCTTCTCCTATATCACCGTGTTTTTGCTCACCTCTCATATATTCCCCTATAGCGCTGTGTTTTCGTGCATCTCCCATACCTTCCCATTATCGCTGTGTTTTCGCGCACCTCTCATAGCTTCCCCTATATTGCTGTGTTTTCTCTTACCTCTCATACCTTCCTCTATATCATTGTGTTTTCACGCACCTCTCATACACTCCACTGTATCGGTGTGTTTTCGCGCACCTCTCATACATTCCCCTATATTGCTGTGTTATCAAGCAGCTTTCATAGCTTCCCCCATATTGCTGTGTTTTCGCATACCTCCCATAGCTTCCGCCATATCACTGTTTTCGTGCACCTCTCATAGCTTGCCATATATGACGATGTTTTCACACACCTCTCATGGCTTCCCCTAGATCGCCATGTTTTCACGCACCATTTCATAGCTTCTCCTATATCGCTGTGTTTTCACGCACCTCGCATACCTCCCCTATGTCGTTGTGCTTTCGTGCACCGCTCATACCTTCCTCTATATTGGTGTGTTTTCGCGCACCTCTCATAGCTTCCCCTATATCGCTGTGTTTTCGTGCACCACTCGTAGCTTCTCCTGCATCGATGTGTATTTGCGCACTTCTCATAACTGCCCCTATAGCGCGTGTTTTCTCAGACCTCTCATAGATTCCCCTATATCGCTGTGTTTTCGTGCACCTCACATAACTCCCACTATATCGATGTGTTATCGCGCACCTCTCATACCTTCCCTTGTTTCGCTGTGTTTTCACGCACCTCCCACAGCTTCCCCTTTTTCGCTGTGTTTTCGCACACCTCTCATAGCTTCCCATATATTGCGATGTTTTCGCACACCTCTCATAGTTTCCCCCAAATCGCTGTGTTTTCGCGCACCTCTCATAACTTCCCCTACCTCGCTGTGTTTTCGCGCACCTCTCGTAGCTTCCCCTATATCAATGTGTTTTCGTGTACCTCTCATACCTTCGCCTGTAACGCTGTGTTTTCACACTCCTCCCATATCTTCCCATGCATCACTGTGATTTCACCGGCCTCTCGTACATTCCTCTTTAGAGCTGTGTTTTCGCGCACCTCTCATAGCTTCCCCTATGTCGCTGTGTTTTTGCGCACCTCTCATAGCTTCCCCTATGTCGCTGTGATCACGTGCACCTCTCATCAAATCCCCTGTATCGCTCTGCTTTCGTGCACCTCTCATAGCTTCCCCTATGTCGCCCTGTTTTCATGCGCCTCCTATAGCTTCCCATAAATCGCAGTGTTTTTGCACACCTATCATAGCTTGCCATATATTGCCAGTTTTCTCGCACCTCTCATACCTTCCCTTGCATCGCCGTGTTTTTGCGCAACTCTCGTACCTTCCCCCATATCGCTGTGTTTTCGCTCACCTCTTAGAGCTTCCCTTATATCGCCATGTTTTCGTGTACCACACATAACTTCCCCTATATAGCTGTGTTTTCGCTCACCACTCATAACTTCAACTATATCGATGTGTTTCTGCACACCTCTCATATCTTCCTCTATATCGCTGTGTTTTCCCGCACCTCCCATAGCTTCCCCAATATCATTGTGTTTTCGTGCACCTCTCATACCTTCCCCTATATGGCTGTGTTTTCGCTCACCTCTTATAGCTTCCGCTATTTCGCCGTGTTTTCATGCACCTGTCATATCTTCCACTATATCACTGCATTTCCACTCACGTCCCATACCTTCCCGTATTTTGCTGTGTTTCCACGCACCACCTATCGCTTCTGTTATATCACTTTTGTCGCGCAGCTCTCATAGCTTACCCTATATTGCTGTGTTTTGGTGTATCTCCCATGGCTTCTGCTATATCACTGTGTTTTTGCATGCCTCTCATACCTTCCTCTATATCGCTGTGTTCTCGCGCACCTCTGATTGCTTCCATTACATCGCTGTGTTTTGGGGCAACTCCCACAGCTTCCCGTATATCGCTGTTTTTTTGCCCATCTCTCATAGCTTTGACTATATCGCCATGTTTTTGTGCACCTCTCATAAGTTTCCCTTTATACCTGAGTTTTCGCTCATCTCTCATACCTTCTCCTATATCACCGTGTTTTCGCTCACCTCTCATATATTCCCCTATAGTGCTGTGTTTTCGCGCACCTTTCATAGCTTTCCCAAAATTCTGTGTTTTCGCACACTTCTCATACATTCCAGTATATCGCTGTGTTTTCGCGCACCTCTCATAGCTTCCAGTATATCGCTGTGTTTTCGCGCACTTCGCATTGCCACCTCTACATCGTTGTGTTTTCGCGCACCTCTCATACCTTCCCCTATATCGCCGTGTTTTCGCGCACCTCTCGTACCTTCCCCCATATCACTGTCTTTTTGCGCACCTCTCATATCTTCCCCTATATAGCTGTGTTTTGACGCACCTCCCATAGATTCCCCTATATCGATGTGTTTTCGCGCACCTCTCGTACCTTCTCCAATATCGCTGTGTTTTCATGCACATCCCATAGCTTCCCCTGCATCGCTGTGTTTTTGCGCACCACGCATAACTTCCTCTCTATTGCCATGTTTTCACCCACCTCCCATAGTTTCCCATGTATCACTGTGTTTTCGCATGCCTTTCATACCTTCCCCTATATCGCTCTGTTTTCGGGCACCTCCCATAGCTTCCCCTATATCGCTGTGCTTTGGCGCACCTGCGATAGCTTCCCCTTTTTCACTGTGTTTTTGCTCACATCTCATAGCTACCCCTATATCGCTGTGTTTTCTCGCACCTTTCATCCCTTGCCCTATATTGCTGTGATTTTGCACCCCTCCCATAGCTTCCCCTATATCGCTGTGTTTTCACTCATCTCCCATAGCTTCCCCAATATCGCCGTGTTTTGCGCACCTCTCATACATTCCCCTACATCGCCGTGTTTTGCGCACCTCTCATACATTCCCCTACATCGCCGTGTTTTTGCGCACCTTTTATAGCTTCCCCTAAATCACTTTGTATTCGCACACCTCTCATAACTTCACCTATATAGCTGTGTTTTCACTCACCTCTCATAACTTCCCTTATATCGCTGCATTTTCACGCACCTCTCATCGCGTCCCCTATATCGACGTGATCTCGTGCACCTCTCAGCAATTCCCCTGTATCGCTCTGCTTTCTTGCACATCCCATAGCTTCCCCTACATCGTACTGTTTTAGTGCACCTCTCACAACTTCCCCTATATTGCCCAGTTTTAACGTGCCTCCCATAGCTTCCCATATATCGCTGTGTTTTCACCGGCCTCTCATAAATTCCCCTATATCGCTATGTTTTCGTGCACCTCTCATAGCTTCCCCCATATCACTGTCTTTTCGCGCACCTCTCATACCTTCCGCTATATCGTCGTGTTTTTGCAGACCTCTCATACCTTCCCCTATATAGCTGTGTTTTCGCGCACCCCTCATAGCTTCCCCTATATTGCTGTATTTTCCCGCACATCCCATAGCTTCCCTTATATCATTGTGTTTTCGCTCACCTCTCATAACCTTCCCTATATCGCCGTGTTTTTGCGCACATCTCATACCTTCTGCTGTATCGCTGTGTTTTCGCACACCTCCCATATCTTCCCCTAAAGGGCTGCGTTTCTCTCACCTCTCATACATTCCCCTATATTGCTGAGTTTTAGCTCCCCTCTCGTATCTTCCCCTACATTGCGGTGTTATCGCGCACCTCTCATATCTTCCCCTATATCGCTCTGTTTTTGTGCACGTCTCAGAGCTTCCCCTATATTGCTGTGTTTTCGCGCTCCCCCCCATAGCTTCCCCTCTACCGCTGTGTTTAAGTTTCCCTCTCATACCTTCACCTAAATCGCTGTGTTTCCGCGCACCTACCATAGCTTCCCATATATCGCCGTGTTTTTGCGCACCTCTCATAAATTCCTCTATTTCGCCGTGTTTTCGTGCACCTGTCATATCTTCCAATATATCACTGCATTTTCACTCACGTCCCATACCTTCCCATATATTGCTGTGATTCCGCGCACCTCCTATCGCTTCTGTTATATCACTGTTTTCGCGCAGCTCTCATAGCTTACCCTATATTGCTGTGTTTTGGCGCATCTCCCATAGCTTCCGCTATATCGCTGTGTTTTTGCGTTCCTCTCATACCTTCCTCTATATCGCTGTGTTCTCGCACACCTCTGATTGCTTCCATTAAATTGCTGTGTTTTGGCGCACATCCGAAAGCTTCCCCTATATCGCTGTTTTTTTGCTCATCTCTCATAGCTTTGACTACATCGCCATGTTTTTGTGCACCTCTCATAAGTTTCCCTTTATACCTGAGTTTTCGCTCATCTCTCATACCTTCTCCTATATCACCGTGTTTTCGCTCACCTCTCATATATTCCCCTATAGTGCTGTGTTTTCGCGCACCTTTCATAGCTTTCCCAAAATTCTGTGTTTTCGCACACTTCTCATACATTCCAGTATATCGCTGTGTTTTCGCGCACCTCTCATAGCTTCCAGTATATCGCTGTGTTTTCGCGCACTTCGCATTGCCACCTCTACATCGTTGTGTTTTCGCGCACCTCTCATACCTTCCCCTATATCGCCGTGTTTTCGCACACCTCTCGTACCTTCCCCCATATCACTGTCTTTTTGCGCACCTCTCATATCTTCCCCTATATAGCTGTGTTTTGACGCACCTCCCATAGATTCCCCTATATCGATGTGTTTTCGCGCACCTCTCGTACCTTCTCCAATATCGCTGTGTTTTCATGCACATCCCATAGCTTCCCCTGCATCGCTGTGTTTTTGCGCACCACGCATAACTTCCTCTCTATTGCCATGTTTTCACCCACCTCCCATAGTTTCCCATGTATCACTGTGTTTTCGCATGCCTTTCATACCTTCCCCTATATCGCTCTGTTTTCGGGCACCTCCCATAGCTTCCCCTATATCGCTGTGCTTTGGCGCACCTGCGATAGCTTCCCCTTTTTCACTGTGTTTTTGCTCACATCTCATAGCTACCCCTATATCGCTGTGTTTTCTCGCACCTTTCATCCCTTGCCCTATATTGCTGTGATTTTGCACCCCTCCCATAGCTTCCCCTATATCGCTGTGTTTTCACTCATCTCCCATAGCTTCCCCAATATCGCCGTGTTTTGCGCACCTCTCATACATTCCCCTACATCGCCGTGTTTTTGCGCACCTTTTATAGCTTCCCCTAAATCATTTTGTATTCGCACACCTCTCATAACTTCACCTATATAGCTGTGTTTTCACTCACCTCTCATAACTTCCCTTATATCGCTGCATTTTCACGCACCTCTCATCGCGTCCCCTATATCGACGTGATCTCGTGCACCTCTCAGCAATTCCCCTGTATCGCTCTGCTTTCTTGCACATCCCATAGCTTCCCCTACATCGTACTGTTTTAGTGCACCTCTCACAACTTCCCCTATATTGCCCAGTTTTGACGTGCCTCCCATAGCTTCCCATATATCGCTGTGTTTTCACCGGCCTCTCATAAATTCCCCTATATCGCTATGTTTTCGTGCACCTCTCATAGCTTCCCCCATATCACTGTCTTTTCGCGCACCTCTCATACCTTCCGCTATATCGTCGTGTTTTTGCAGACCTCTCATACCTTCCCCTATATAGCTGTGTTTTCGCGCACCCCTCATAGCTTCCCCTATATTGCTGTATTTTCCCGCACATCCCATAGCTTCCCTTATATCATTGTGTTTTCGCTCACCTCTCATAACCTTCCCTATATCGCCGTGTTTTTGCGCACATCTCATACCTTCTGCTGTATCGCTGTGTTTTCGCACACCTCCCATATCTTCCCCTAAAGGGCTGCGTTTCTCTCACCTCTCATACATTCCCCTATATTGCTGAGTTTTAGCTCCCCTCTCGTATCTTCCCCTACATTGCGGTGTTATCGTGTACCTCTCATATCTTCCTCTATATCGCTCTGTTTTTGTGCACGTCTCAGAGCTTCCCCTATATTGCTGTGTTTTCGCGCTCCCCCCCATAGCTTCCCCTCTACCGCTGTGTTTAAGTTTCCCTCTCATACCTTCACCTAAATCGCTGTGTTTCCGCGCACCTACCATAGCTTCCCATATATCGCCGTGTTTTTGCGCACCTCTCATAAATTCCCCTATTTCGCCGTGTTTTCGTGCACCTGTCATATCTTCCAATATATCACTGCATTTTCACTCACGTCCCATACCTTCCCATATATTGCTGTGATTCCGCGCACCTCCTATCGCTTCTGTTATATCACTGTTGTCGCGCAGCTCTCATAGCTTACCCTATATTGCTGTGTTTTGGCGCATCTCCCATAGCTTCCGCTATATCGCTGTGTTTTTGCGTTCCTCTCATACCTTCCTCTATATCGCTGTGTTCTCGCACACCTCTGATTGCTTCCATTAAATTGCTGTGTTTTGGCGCACATCCGAAAGCTTCCCCTATATCGCTGTTTTTTTGCTCATCTCTCATAGCTTTGACTACATCGCCATGTTTTTGTGCACCTCTCATAAGTTTCCCTTTATACCTGAGTTTTCGCTCATCTCTCATACCTTCTCCTATATCACCGTGTTTTCGCTCACCTGTCATATATTCCCCTATAGTGCTGTGTTTTCGCGCACCTTTCATAGCTTTCCCAAAATTCTGTGTTTTCGCACACTTCTCATACATTCCAGTATATCGCTGTGTTTTCGCGCACCTCTCATAGCTTCCAGTATATCGCTGTGTTTTCGCGCACTTCGCATTGCCACCTCTACATCGTTGTGTTTTCGCGCACCTCTCATACCTTCCCCTATATCGCCGTGTTTTCGCGCACCTCTCGTACCTTCCCCCATATCACTGTCTTTTTGGGCACCTCTCATATCTTCCCCTATATAGCTGTGTTTTGACGCACCTCCCATAGATTCCCCTATATCGATGTGTTTTCGCGCACCTCTCGTACCTTCTCCAATATCGCTGTGTTTTCATGCACATCCCATAGCTTCCCCTGCATCGCTGTGTTTTTGCGCACCACGCATAACTTCCTCTCTATTGCCATGTTTTCACCCACCTCCCATAGTTTCCCATGTATCACTGTGTTTTCGCATGCCTTTCATACCTTCCCCTATATCGCTCTGTTTTCGGGCACCTCCCATAGCTTCCCCTATATCGCTGTGCTTTGGCGCACCTGCGATAGCTTCCCCTTTTTCACTGTGTTTTTGCTCACATCTCATAGCTACCCCTATATCGCTGTGTTTTCTCGCACCTTTCATCCCTTGCCCTATATTGCTGTGATTTTGCACCCCTCCCATAGCTTCCCCTATATCGCTGTGTTTTCACTCATCTCCCATAGCTTCCCCAATATCGCCGTGTTTTGCGCACCTCTCATACATTCCCCTACATCGCCGTGTTTTGCGCACCTCTCATACATTCCCCTACATCGCCGTGTTTTTGCGCACCTTTTATAGCTTCCCCTAAATCACTTTGTATTCGCACACCTCTCATAACTTCACCTATATAGCTGTGTTTTCGCTCACCTCTCATAACTTCCCTTATATCGCTGCATTTTCATGCACCTCTCATCGCGTCCCCTATATCGACGTGATCTCGTGCACCTCTCAGCAATTCCCCTGTATCGCTCTGCTTTCTTGCACATCCCATAGCTTCCCCTATATCGTACTGTTTTAGTGCACCTCTCACAACTTCCCCTATATTGCCCAGTTTTGACGTGCCTCCCATAGCTTCCCATATATCGCTGTGTTTTCACCGGCCTCTCATAAATTCCACTATATCGCTATGTTTTCGTGCACCTCTCATAGCTTCCCCCATATCACTGTCTTTTCGCGCACCTCTCATACCTTCCGCTATATCGTCGTGTTTTTGCAGACCTCTCATACCTTCCCCTATATAGCTGTGTTTTCGCGCACCCCTCATAGCTTCCCCTATATTGCAGTATTTTCCCGCACATCCCATAGCTTCCCTTATATCATTGTGTTTTCGCTCACCTCTCATAACCTTCCCTGTATCGCCGTGTTTTAGCGCAGCTCTCATACATTCTCCTACATCGCCGTGTTTTTGTGCACCACTCATACCTTCAACTGTATTGCTGTGTTTTCACGCACCTCTCATGGCTTCCTCTATATTGCTGTGTTTCTCTGCACATCTCATACCTTCTGTTGTATCGCTGTGTTTTTGCACACCTCCCATATCTTCCCCTATAGAGCTGCGTTTTCTCTCACCTCTCATACATTCCCCCATATTGCTGAGTTTTAGCTCCCCTCTCGTATCTTCCCCTACATCGCGGTGTTATCGTGTACCTCTCATATCTTCCCCTATATCGCTCTGTTTTTGTGCACGTCTCAGAGCTTCCCCTATATTGCTGTGTTTTCGCGCTCCCCCCCATAGCTTCCCCTCTACCGCTGTGTTTAAGTTTCCCTCTCATACCTTCACCTAAATCGCTGTGTTTCCGCGCACCTACCATAGCTTCCCATATATCGCCGTGTTTTTGCGCACCTCTCATAAATTCCCCTATTTCGCCGTGTTTTCGTGCACCTGTCATATCTTCCAATATATCACTGCATTTTCACTCACGTCCCATACCTTCCCGTATATTGCTGTGATTCCGCGCACCTCCTATCGCTTCTGTTATATCACTGTTGTCGCGCAGCTCTCATAGCTTACCCTATATTGCTGTGTTTTGGCGCATCTCCCATAGCTTCCGCTATATCGCTGTGTTTTTGCGTTCCTCTCATACCTTCCTCTATATCGCTGTGTTCTCGCACACCTCTGATTGCTTCCATTAAATTGCTGTGTTTTGGCGCACATCCCAAAGCTTCCCCTATATCGCTGTTTTTTTGCTCATCTCTCATAGCTTTGACTACATCGCCATGTTTTTTGTGCATAAGTTTCCGTTTATACCTGAGTTTTCGTTCATCTCTCATACCTTCTCCTATATCACCGTGTTTTTGCGCACCTCCTATAGCTTCCCCTATATCGCCGTGTTTTCGCTCACCTGTCATATATTCCCCTATAGCGCTGTGATTTCGCGTACCTCTCACAGCTTTCCCAAAATTCTGTGTTTACGCGCACCTCTCATACATTCCACTATATCGCTGTGTTTTCGCGCACCTCACATAGCTTCCAGTATATCGCTGTGTTTTTGCGCACCTCGCATTACTTCCTCTACATCGTTGTGTTTTCGTGCAACTCTCATACCTTCAACTATATCAATTTGTTTTCGCGCACCTCTCATAGCTTCGACTATATCGATGTGTTTTCGCGCATGTCTCATACCTTCCCCTATATCGCCGTGCTTTCGCTCACCTCTCATATATTCCCCTATAGTGCTGTGATTTCGCGTACCTCTCATATCTTTCCCAAAATTCTGTGTTTTCGCACACCTCTCATACATTCCACTATATCGCTGTGTTTTCGCGCACCTCACATTGCTTACAGTATATCGCTGTGTTTTTGCGCACCTCGCATTACTTGCTCTACATCGTTGTGTTTTCTTGCAACTCTCATACCTTCAACTATATCAATGTGTTTTCGCGCACCTCACATAGCTTACAGTATATCGGTGTGTTTTTGCGCACCTCACATTGCTTCCTCTACATCGTTGTGTTTTCTTGCAACTCTCATACCTTCAACTATATCGCTGTGTTTTCGCGTGCCTCTCATAGCTTCCCCTGCATCGCCGTGTTTTAGCGCACCTCTCACAGCTTCCCCTATATCATTGTGTTTTTGCGGAAACTCATACCTTCCACTATATCGATGTGTTCGCGCATCTCTCGTAGCTTCCCCTATATCGATGTATTTTCGCGCACCTCTCATAGCTTCCCCTATATCGCTGTGTTTTCGTACAGCTCGCATACCTTCCCCTATGTCGTTGTGTTTTTGTGCACCTCTCATACCTTCCACTATATCGATGCGTTTTCGTGCACCTCTCATACCTGCCCTTATAACGCGTGTTTTCGCAGACCTCTCACAGCTTCCCCTATATTGCTGTGTTTTCGCGCACCTCACATATCTTCCACCATATTGATGTGTTTTCACGCACCTCTCATAAATTACCCTATATCGCTGTGTTTTCACGCACATCCCATAGCTTCCTCTTTTTCGCCGTGTTTTCACGCACCTCTCATAGCTTTCCACATATTGCAACTTTTTCGTGCACCTCTCATCGCTTTCCCCAAATCGCTGTGTTTTTGCGCACCTCCCATATCTTTCCCCATATAGCCGTGTTCTGGCGCACCTCGCATAGCTTCCCCTACATCGCTGTGTTTTCGCGCACTTCTCATACTTTCTCATATAACGCCATGTCTTCATGCCCCTCCCATACCTTCCCCTATATCCCTCAGTTTTCGCGCACCTCCCGTAGCTTCCCATATATCGCTGCATTCTCGCGCACCTCTCATAGCTATCCTTATATCACTATGTTTTCACTCACCTCCCATCGCTTCCCCTATATATCGCTGAGTTAACGGTACCATCTCATCGCTTCCGCTATATCGTCGTGTTTTTGCGCACCTCTCATAGCTTCCCCTATATTGCTGTGCTTACGCGCACCTCGCATACCCTCCACTATATCGTTGTGTTTTTGCGCAAATCTCATACCGTGCACTATATCGATGTGTTCGTGCACCTCTCATAGCTTCCCCTATATCGTCGTGTTTTCGCGCACCTCTCATAGCTTCCCCTATATCACTGTGTTTTCGTGCACCTCCCATAGTTTCCCATATATCACTGTGTTTTCAAGCTCCTGGCATACCTACCCCTATATCACTGTGTTTTCACACATGTCCCATACCTTCCCACATATTGCTGTGTTTTCTTGCATTTCCCACAGCTTCCCCTGTATTGCTGTGTTTTCGCGCACCTCTCATACATTCCACTGTATCACTGTGTTTTCGCACACCTCCCATTGCTTCCCCTTTATCGCTGCGTTTTCATGCACCTCTCATACCTTCCCATATGTTGCTCTGTTGTCGAGCACCTCCGATGGCTTCCCATATATCGCCGTGTTTTCACGCACATCCCAAAGCTTCCCCTATATCGCTGTGTTTTCTTGCACCTCTCATAACTTCCCCTGAGTCACCATGTTTTCGCGCACCTCTCATACATTCTCCTGCATCGCTGTGTTTTCGCGCACATCCCGTAACTTCTCATATATTACTGTTTTCGCGCACTTCCAATAGCTTCTCCTATATTGCTGTATTTTCGCGCACATCTCACACCTTCTGCTGTATTGCTGTGTTGTCACACACCTTCCATTGCTTCCCCTATATAGCTGTGTTTTCACGCACGTCTCAGAGCTTCCCCTATATCACTGTGTATTCACACAACTCCCAAAGCTTCACCTATATCGTTGTGTTTGGCGCACCTCTCATCCTTTCTCCAATATCGCTGTGTTTTCATGCACCTCTCATAGCTTCCCCTATATCGCTCTGTTTTCCTGCACCTCCCATAGCCTCTCATATATCGCTGTGTTTTGGCGCACTTCTCATAGATTTCCCTATATCTCTGTTTTTTTCATGAACCTCTCATACCTTCCACTATATCGCTGTGTTTTTGAGCACCTAACATACTTTCCCCTATATTGCCGTGTTTTTGCAGGCCTCTGATACTTTCCCCTATATTGCTGTGTTTTAGTGCACCTCTCATTCCTTCCCCTATAGCGCTGTTTTTTTCAGGCACTTTCCATAACTTCCCCTGTGTCGCTGTGCTCTCGTGCACCTCCCGTCACTTCCCCAATTTCTCTCTGCTTTCAGCAACTCCCATAGCTTCCCCTACATTGCTGTGCTTTGCGCACCTCTCATATATTCCCCAATAGAGCTGTGTTTTCTTTCACCTCTCATACATTCCCCTATATCACCGTGTTTTCTTTCACCTCTCATACATTCCCCTACATCGCTGTGTTTTCGGGCACCTAACATACTTTCCCCTATATCGCTGTGTTTTCGCAGACCTCTGATACGTTCCCCTATATTGCTGTGTTTTAGCGCACCTCTGATTCCTTCCCGTATATCGCTGTTTTTTCAGGTACCTCACATAGCTTCCCCTATGTCGCTGTACACTCGTGCCCCTCTCATCACTTCCATTATATCTCTCTGCTTTCAGCAACTACCATAGCTTCCCCTACATCGTTGTACTTTTGCGCACCTCTCATGCCTTCCCCTATATCGCCCTGTTTTCACGCTCCTCACATAGCTTCCCCTTTATCGCTGTGTAATTGCGCACCTTTCATAGCTTCCCATATATCGCCGTGGTTTCGCACACCTCTCATACAGTCCCCTACATTGCCGTGTTTTTGCACACCTTTCATACCTTCCCCTATATCGCTTTGCTCTCACGCACCTCTCATAGCTTCTCCTCTACCGCTGTGTTCTCGTGCACCTCCCATAGCTTCCCATATATTGCCGTGTTTTCGCGCACCTCCCAAAGGTTCCCCTATAATACTGTGTTTTTCCGCTCCTCTCATCCCTTCCTCTATATTGCTGTGATTTCTCGCACCTCCCATAGCGTCCCCTATATCGCTGTGTTTTCGCTCACCTCTCATATTTTCCCCTATATCGCCGTGTTTTCGCGCACATCTCATACATTCTCCTACATCACCGTGTTGTTCTGCACCTCTCATACCTTCCGCTATATTGCAGTGTTATCGCGCACCTCTCATACCTTCCCCTATATCGCTGTGTTTTCGCCTCCTTCTCATACCTTCCCCTAAATCGCTGTGTTTTCACGCACCTCCCATAGCTTCCACTTATCGCTGTGATTTTGCACACCACCCATAGCTTCCCCTATATCGCTGTGTTTCCACGCACCTCTCATAGCTTCCCCTATATCGCTGTGTTTCCACGCACCTCTCATAGCTTCCCCTATATCGCTGTGTTTTCGCACACCTCCAATAGCTTCCCCTATATCGCTGTGTTTGGCGCATCACCCATAGCTTCCCCTATATTGCTGTGTTTCTGCTCACCTCTCATAGATTTGCCTATATCACAGTGTTCTCACGCATTTCTCATACCTTCCCCTTTTTAGCTGAGTTTTCGCTCATCTCTCATACCTTCTCTTATATTGCCGTGTTTTCGCGCACCTCTCATTGCTTCCCTTGTATCGACGTGTTTTCACACACTTCTCATTCCTTCACATATAATGCTGTATTTTTGCAGACCTCCCATAGCTTCCCCTATATCGCCGTGATTTCGCGCACCTCTCATATATTCACCTATAGCGCTGTGTTTACACGCACCTCTCATATATTCCACTATATCACTGTGTTTTCACGCACCTCTCGTAGCTTCCCATATGTCGCTGTGTTTTCACCGGCCTCTCATACCTTCCCAAATATCGCTGTGTTTTCACTCACCTCGCATTGCTTCCCCTACATCGTTGTGTTTTCGCGCACATCTCGTACCTTCAAGAATATTGATGTGTTTTTGCACAACTTTCGTACCTTCCCCAATATCGATGTGTTTTCGCGCACCTGTCATACCTTCCCCTATATCGCTGTGCTTTCACGCAGCTCTAATAGCTTCCCCATATCACTGTCTTTTTGCACACCTCTCATATCTTCCCCTATATCGCCATGTTTTCGCACACCTCTCATTGCTTCCCCTATATCGACATGTTTTAACACACCTCTCATTCCTTCATGTATAACACTGTAATTTTGCACACCTCCCATATCTTCCCCTATATCACTATGCTTTCGCACAGCTTTCATACCTTCCCCTTTATCACTGTGTTTTGGCGCCCCTCCCATAGCTTCCCCTATATCACCGTGTTTTCGCGCACCTCTCATATAATCACCTATAGCACTGTGTTTACGCACACCTCTCATAGCTTTCCCAAAATCTCTGTGTTTTCGCGCACCTCTCATACATTCCACTATATCGCTGTGTTTTCACGCACCTCTCGTAGCTTCCCATATGTCGCTGTGTTTTCACCGGCCTCTCATACCTTCCCCTATATTGCAGTGTTTTCGCTTACCTTTCATTGCTTCCCCTACATCGTTGTGTTTTCATGCACCTCTCATACCTTCAAGTATATCAATGTGTTTTCGCGCACCCCTCTAGCTTCCCCAATATTGATGTGTTTTCGCGCTCCTGTCATACCTTCCCCCATATCGCTGTCTTTTCGCGCACCTCTCATATCTTCCTCTATATCGCGGTGTTTTCTCGCACCTCCCATGCCTTCCCCTATATAGCTCTGATTTTGTGCACCTCCCATAGCTTCCCATATATCACTGTGTGTTTCGCGCACTTCTCATAGATTTCCCTATATTTCTGTGTTTTTGCGCACCTCTTATAGCTTCCCCTATATAGCTGTGTTTTCGCGCATGTCTCAGAGCTTCCCCTATATTGCTGTGTTTTGGCGCACTTCCCTTAACTTCCCCTATATCGCTGTGTTTTCGCCTCCCTCTTATACCTTCCCCTATATCGCTGTGTTTTCGCCTCCGTCTTATACCTTCCCCTAAATCGCTGTGTTTTCGCGCACCTCCCATAGTTTCCCCTATATCGCCGTCTTTTCGTGCACCTCTCATACATTCCCTTATAGCGCTGTATTTTCGCGCACCTCCCATACATTCTCCTTATCGCTGTTTTTTCGCACACCTCCCATACCTTCCCCAATATGGTTCTGTTTTCGCCCGCCTATCATACCTTCCCCTGTATTGCTGTGCTTTTGCACACTTCCCATAGTTTCCCCTATATCGCTGTGTTTTCGGGCACCTCTCATAGCTTCCCTTATATCGCTGCGTTTTCACGCACCTCTCATCGCTTCCCATATATCAACCTCTTATTCCTTCACGTATATCGCCGTGTTTTTACGCACCTCTCATACATTCCCCTACATTGCCATGTTTTTGCGCACCTCTCATAGCTTCCCCTATATCGCTGTGCATTCGCGCACCTCTCATACCTTCCCCTATAGAGCTGCGTTTTCTCTCACCTCTCATAACTTTCCCTATATCGCCGTGTTTTCGCGCACTTCTCATACATTCCCCTTCATCGCCATGTTTTCACGCACCGCTCATACCTTCCTCTATATCGGTGTGTTGTCGCGCACCTCGCACAGCTTCCCCTATATTGCTGTGTTCTCAGGCACCTCTCATAGCTTCCCGTATATAGCGATGTTTTTGTGCACCTCTCATACATTCTCCTAAATCTCTGTGTTTTCGTTCAACTCTCATTGCTTCCCCTATATCGCTGTATTTTCGCTCACCTCTTATAGCTGCCCCATAACACCGTGTTTTCGCACACCTCTCATATCTTCCCCTATACAGCTGTGTTTTCACTCACCTCTCATAACTTCCCCTGTATCGCCGTGTTTTCGCTCACCTCTCACACCTTCAACTATATCGCTGTGTTTTCATGCACCACTCATAAATTCCCCTATACAGCTGTGTTTTCGCTCACCTGTCATAACCTCCCCTGTATCGCAATGTTTTTGCACACCTCCCATACCTTTTCCTGTATTGCTGTGTTTTCGGGCACCTCCCATAGCGTCCCCTATATCGCTGTGTTTTCGCACACACCCAATGCTTCCTCTATATCGTTGTGTTTTTGCACACCTCTCATACCTTCCCCTTTATCACTGTGTTCTCGCGCACCTCGCATACCGTCCCCTATATCGCTGCATTTTCCCGCACCTCTCATCGGTTCCCCTCTATCAACGTGTTTTTATACGCCTCTCATTCTTTCTTGTATATCGCTGTATTTTTGGACACGTCCCATACCTTCCCCTATAGCGCTTTGTTTTCACGCACCTCTCATATATTCCCGTTCAGCGCTGTGTTTTCGTGCACCTCTCAGAGCTTTCCCAAAATCTCTGTGTTTTCGCGCACCTCTCATACATTCCACTATATCGCTGTGTTTTTGTGCACCTCTCGTAACTTCCCCATATCGATGTGTTTTCGTGCACCTCTCATACCTTCCCCTACATCACCGTGTTTTCACGCACCTCCCATAGCTTCCCATATATCGCTGTGTTTTCGCAGACCTCTCATAACTTCCCCTATATTGCTGTGCTTTAGCACACCTCTCATACCTTCCCCTATATAGCTTTGTTTTGACCCACCTCCCATAGCTTCCCATATATCGCAGTGTTTTCGCGCACCTATCATAGCTTCCCATATATTGCCAGGTTTCCGTACACTTCTCATAGGTTCCCCCAAATTGCTATGTTTTCGCGCACCTCTCAGAGCTTCCCCTATATTGCCGTGTTTTCGTTCACTTCGCATAACTTCCCCTACATCGCTGTGTTTTCACGCACCTCTCATACCTTCCCCAATATCGCTATGTTTTTGTGCACCACCCATAGCTTCCCATATATCGCTGTGTTTTCGCGCACCTCTCATACGTTTCCCTATATCTCTGTGTTTTTGCGCACTTCTCATACCTTCCACTATATCGCTGTGTTTTCGCGCACCTCTCGTAGCTTCCCCAATATCAATGTGTTTTCATGCACATCCCATAGCTTCCCCTATTTCGCCGTGTTTTCACTCACTTCCCATAGCTTCCCATGTATCGCTGTTTATTCGTGTGCCTCTCATACCTCCCCTATATCGCTGTGTTTTTGCACACCTTCGATAGCTTCCCCTATATCGCTGTGTTTTGGCGAAAACCTATAGCTTTTTCTGTATCGCAGTGTTTTTGCTCACCTCTCATAGATTTGTCAATATCGCCATGTTTTCGCGCACCTCTCATACCTTCCACTATATTGCTGTGTTTTCGAGCACCACCCACAGCTTCCCCTATTTCGTTGTGTTTTCATGCACCTCTTACCCTTTCCCTATATCGCTGTGATTTTGCGCACCTGCCATACATTCCCCTATATGGCCATGTTTTCGCGCACCTCTCATACATTCCCCTACATTGCCATGTTTTTGCGCGCCTCTCATAGCTTTCCCTATATCGCTGTGCATTCGCGCACCTCTCATACCCTCCCCTATAGAGCTGCGTTTTCTCTCACCTCTCATAACTTCTCCTATATCGCCGTGTTTTCGCGCACTTCTTATACATTCCCCTTCATCGCCATGTTTTCACGCACCGCTCATACCTTCCACTATATCGGTGTGTTGTCGCGCACCTCGCATAGCTTCCCCTATATCGCTGTGTTCTCGGGCACCTCTCATAGCTTCCCGTATATTGCAATGTTTTCGTGCACCTCTCATACATTCTCCTAAATCGCTGTGTTTTCCTTCAACTCTCATAGCTTCCCCTATATCGCTGTATTTTCGCTCACCTCTTATAGCTGCCCCATAACACCGTGTTTTTGCGCACCCTCATATCTTCCCCTATACAATTGTGTTTTCACTCACCTCTCATAACTTCCCCTGTATCGCCATGTTTTCGTGCACCTCTCATACCTTCAACTATATAGCTGTGTTTTCGCGCACGTCCCATACCTTCATATATATAGCTGTGTTTTTGCACACCCCCCATAGCTTCCCCTATATTGCTGTGCTTTTGCGCACCTGCCATACATTCCCCTATATAGTCATGTTTTCGCGCACCTCTCATACATTCCCCTACATTGCCATGTTTTTGCGCACCTCTCATAGCTTCCACTATATCGCTGTGCATTCGCACACCTCTTATACCTTCCCCTATAGAGCTGCGTTTTCTCTCACCTCTCATAGCTTCCCCTATATCGCTGTATTTTCGCTCAGCTCTAATAGCTGCCCCATATCACCGTGTTTTTGCGCACCTCTCATATCTTCCCCTATACAGCTGTATTTTCACTCACCTCTCATAACTTCCCCTGTATCGCCGTGTTTTCGCGCACCTCTCATACCTTCAACTATATCGCTGTGTTTTTGTGCACCACTCATAACTTCCCCTATACTGCTGTGTTTTCGCTCCCCTGCCATACATTCCCCTATATGGTCATGTTTTCGCGCACCTCTCATACATTCCCCTACATTGCCATGTTTTTGCGCACCTCTCATAGCTTCCACTATATCGCTGTGCATTCGCACACCTCTCATACCTTCCCCTATAGAGCTGCGTTTTCTCTCACCTCTCATAGCTTCCCCTATATCGCTGTATTTTCGCTCAGCTCTAATAGCTGCCCCATATCACCGTGTTTTTGCGCACCTCTCATATCTTCCCCTATACAGCTGTATTTTCACTCACCTCTCATACATTCCCCTATATGGCCATGTTTTCGCGCACCTCTCATACATTCCCCTACATTGCCATGTTTTTGCGCACCTCTCATAGCTTCCCCTATATCGCTGTGCATTCGCGCACCTCTCATACCTTCCCCTATAGAGCTGCGTTTTCTCTCACCTCTCATAACTTTCCCTATATCGCCGTGTTTTCGCGCACTTCTCATACATTCCCCTTCATCGCCATGTTTTCACGCACCTCTCATACCTTCCTCTATATCGGTGTGTTGTCGCGCACCTCGCATAGCTTCCCCTATATTGCTGTGTTCTCAGGCACCTCTCATAGCTTCCCGTATATAGCGATGTTTTTGTGCACCTCTCATACATTCTCCTAAATCTCTGTGTTTTCGTTCAACTCTCATTGCTTCCCCTATATCGCTGTATTTTCGCTCACCTCTTATAGCTGCCCCATAACACCGTGTTTTCGCGCACCTCTCATATCATCCCCTATACAGCTGTGTTTTCACTCACCTCTCATAACTTCCCCTGTATCGCCGTGTTTTCGCTCACCTCTCACACCTTCAACTATATCGCTGTGTTTTCGTGCACCACTCATAAATTCCCCTATACAGCTGTGTTTTCGCTCACCTGTCATAACCTCCCCTGTATCGCAATGTTTTTGCACACCTCCCATACCTTTTCCTGTATTGCTGTGTTTTCGGGCACCTCCCATAGCGTCCCCTATATCGCTGTGTTTTCGCACACACCCAATGCTTCCTCTATATCGTTGTGTTTTTGCACACCTCTCATACCTTCCCCTTTATCACTGTGTTCTCGCGCACCTCGCATACCGTCCCCTATATCGCTGCATTTTCCCGCACCTCTCATCGGTTCCCCTCTATCAACGTGTTTTTATACGCCTCTCATTCTTTCTTGTATATCGCTGTATTTTTGGACACGTCCCATACCTTCCCCTATAGCGCTTTGTTTTCACGCACCTCTCATATATTCCCGTTCAGCGCTGTGTTTTCGTGCACCTCTCAGAGCTTTCCCAAAATCTCTGTGTTTTCGCGCACCTCTCATACATTCCACTATATCGCTGTGTTTTTGTGCACCTCTCGTAACTTCCCCATATCGATGTGTTTTCGTGCACCTCTCATACCTTCCCCTACATCACCGTGTTTTCACGCACCTCCCATAGCTTCCCATATATCGCTGTGTTTTCGCAGACCTCTCATAACTTCCCCTATATTGCTGTGCTTTAGCACACCTCTCATACCTTCCCCTATATAGCTTTGTTTTGACCCACCTCCCATAGCTTCCCATATATCGCAGTGTTTTCGCGCACCTATCATAGCTTCCCATATATTGCCAGGTTTCCGTACACTTCTCATAGGTTCCCCCAAATTGCTATGTTTTCGCGCACCTCTCAGAGCTTCCCCTATATTGCCGTGTTTTCGTTCACTTCGCATAACTTCCCCTACATTGCTGTGTTTTCACGCACCTCTCATACCTTCCCCAATATCGCTATGTTTTTGTGCACCACCCATAGCTTCCCATATATCGCTGTGTTTTCGCGCACCTCTCATAGGTTTCCCTATATGTCTGTGTTTTTGCGCACTTCTCATACCTTCCACTATATCGCTGTGTTTTCGCGCACCTCTCGTAGCTTCCCCAATATCAATGTGTTTTCATGCACATCCCATAGCTTCCCCTATTTCGCCGTGTTTTCACTCACTTCCCATAGCTTCCCATGTATTGCTGTTTATTCGTGTGCCTCTCATACCTCCCCTATATCGCTGTGTTTTTGCACACCTTCGATAGCTTCCCCTATATCGCTGTGTTTTGGCGAAAACCTATAGCTTTTTCTGTATCGCAGTGTTTTTGCTCACCTCTCATAGATTTGTCAATATCGCCATGTTTTCGCGCACCTCTCATACCTTCCACTATATTGCTGTGTTTTCGAGCACCACCCACAGCTTCCCCTATTTCGTTGTGTTTTCATGCACCTCTTATCCTTTCCACTATATCGCTGTGATTTTGCGCACCTGCCATACATTCCCCTATATGGCCATGTTTTCGCACACCTCTCATACATTCCCCTACATTGCCATGTTTTTGCGCGCCTCTCATAGCTTCCCCTATATCGCTGTGCATTCGCGCACCTCTTATACCCTCCCCTATAGAGCTGCGTTTTCTCTCACCTCTCATAACTTCTCCTATATCGCCGTGTTTTCGTGCACTTCTTATACATTCCCCTTCATCGCCATGTTTTCACGCACCGCTCATACCTTCCACTATATCGGTGTGTTGTCGCGCACCTCGCATAGCTTCCCCTATATCGCTGTGTTCTCGGGCACCTCTCATAGCTTCCCGTATATTGCAATGTTTTCGTGCACCTCTCATACATTCTCCTAAATCGCTGTGTTTTCCTTCAACTCTCATAGCTTCCCCTATATCGCTGTATTTTCGCTCACCTCTTATAGCTGCCCCATAACACCGTGTTTTTGCGCACCCTCATATCTTCCCCTATACAGTTGTGTTTTCACTCACCTCTCATAACTTCCCCTGTATCGCCATGTTTTCGTGCACCTCTCATACCTTCAACTATATAGCTGTGTTTTCGCGCACGTCCCATACCTTCATATATATAGCTGTGTTTTTGCACACCCCCCATAGCTTCCCCTATATTGCTGTGCTTTTGCGCACCTGCCATACATTCCCCTATATAGTCATGTTTTCGCGCACCTCTCATACATTCCCCTACATTGCCATGTTTTTGCGCACCTCTCATAGCTTCCACTATATCGCTGTGCATTCGCACACCTCTCATACCTTCCCCTATAGAGCTGCGTTTTCTCTCACCTCTCATAGCTTCCCCTATATCGCTGTATTTTCGCTCAGCTCTAATAGCTGCCCCATATCACCGTGTTTTTGCGCACCTCTCATATCTTCCCCTATACAGCTGTATTTTCACTCACCTCTCATAACTTCCCCTGTATCGCCGTGTTTTCGCGCACCTCTCATACCTTCAACTATATCGCTGTGTTTTTGTGCACCACTCATAACTTCCCCTATACTGCTGTGTTTTCGCTCACCTGCCATACATTCCCCTATATGGTCATGTTTTCGCGCACCTCTCATACATTCCCCTACATTGCCATGTTTTTGCGCACCTCTCATAGCTTCCACTATATCGCTGTGCATTCGCACACCTCTCATACCTTCCCCTATAGAGCTGCGTTTTCTCTCACCTCTCATAGCTTCCCCTATATCGCTGTATTTTCGCTCAGCTCTAATAGCTGCCCCATATCACCGTGTTTTTGCGCACCTCTCATATCTTCCCCTATACAGCTGTATTTTCACTCACCTCTCATACATTCCCCTATATGGCCATGTTTTCGCGCACCTCTCATACATTCCCCTACATTGCCATGTTTTTGCGCACCTCTCATAGCTTCCCCTATATCGCTGTGCATTCGCGCACCTCTCATACCTTCCCCTATAGAGCTGCGTTTTCTCTCACCTCTCATAACTTCCCCTGTATCGCCGTGTTTTCGCGCACCTCTCATACCTTCAACTATATCGCTGTGTTTTTGTGCACCACTCATAACTTCCCCTATACTGCTGTGTTTTCGCTCACCTGTCATAACCTCCCCTGTATCACCATGTTTTCGCGCCTCTCTCATACCTTCAACTATATAGCTGTGTTTTCACGTACGTCCCATACCATCCCATATATTGCTGTGTTTTTGCGCACCCTCCATAGCTTCCTCTATATTGCTGTGTTTTTGCGCACATCTCATGCCTTCTGCTGTATCGCTGTACTTTCGCACATCTCTCATTGCTTCCCCTATATCGCTATGCTTTTGTGCACGTCTCAGAGCTTCCCCTATATTGCTGTGATTTCGCGCACCTACCATAGCTTCCGCGCTATCGCTGTGTTTTCGCTTCCCTCTCATACCATCACATAAATCGCTGTATTTTCATGCACCTCCCATAGCTTCCCCTATATCACCGGGTTTTTTGTGCACCTCTCATACATTCTCCTATAGCGCTGTGTTTTCGTGCATCTCTCAAAGCTTTCCCAAAATCCCATATATCGCTGTGTTTTCACCGGCCTCTCATATCTTCCCCTTTACCACTGTGTTTTCGCGCACCTCCTATAGCGTTCCCTATATTGCCGTGTTTTTGCACACCTCTCATATATTCACCTATAGCACTGGCTTTAAACGCACCTCTCATAGCTTTCCCAAAATCTCTGTGTTTTCACGCGCCTCTCATACATTCCACTATATCGCTGTGTTTTCACGCACCTCTCGTAGCTTCCCATATGTCGCTGTGTTTCCACCAGCCTCTCATACCTTCCCCTACATCGCTGTGTTATCGCACACCTCGCATTGCTTCCCCTACATCGTTGTGTTTTCGCGCACCTCTCGTACCTTAAAGTATATCGATGTGTTTTTGCATAACTCTCGTAGCTTCCCCCATATCGATGTATTTTCGCACACCTGTCATACCTTTCCCTATATCGCTGCGTTTTCACGCAGCTCTAATAGCTTCCCCCATATCACTGTCTTTCGCGCACCTCTCATATCTTCCCCTATATCGCCATGTTTTCGCACACCTCTCATTGCTTCCCCTATATCGATGTGTTTTCACACACCTCTCATTCCTTCATTTATAACGCTGTAATTTTGCGCACCTCCCATAGCTTCCCATATATCACTATGTTTTCACGCAGCTCTCATACCTTCCCCTTTAACACTATGTTTTCGCGCCCCTCCCATAGCCTCCCCTATATTGCCGTGCTTTCGCGCACCTCTCATGTATTCACCTATAGCACTGTGTTTACGCGCACCTCTCATACATTCCACTATATCGCTGTGTTTTCACGCACCGCTCGTAGTTTCCCATATGTCGCTGTCTTTTCATCAGCCCCTCATACCTTCCCTTACATCGCTGTGTGTTCGCGCACCTCTCATACCTTCCCCTATATCGCTGTGTTTTCGCTTACCTCGCATTGCTTCCCCTACATCGTTGTGTTTTCGTGCACCTCTCATACCTTCAAGTATATCGATGTGTTTTCGCGCACCTCTCATAGCTTCCCCAATATTGATGTGTTTTCACGCTCCTGTCATACCTTCCTCCATATCGCTGTCTTTTCGTGCACCTCTCATATCTTCCCCTATATCGCAGTGTTTTCTCGCACCTCTCATGCCTTCCCCTACATCGCTCTGTTTTTGTGCACCTCCCATAGCTTCCCATATATCACTGTGTTTTCACGCACCTCTGATAGATTTCCCTATATTTCTGTGTTTTCACGCACCTCTCATACCTTCCCCTACATCGCCGTGTTTTCACGCACCTTCCATCTCTTCCCATATATCGCTGTGTTTTCGCAGACCTCTCATAACTTCCCCTATATTGCTGTGCTTTAGCGCACCTCACATACCTTCCCCTATGTAGCTGTGTTTTGACATACCTCCCATAGCTTCCCATATATCGCAGTGTTTTCGCGCACCTCTCATGCCTTCCCCAATATCGCTATGTTTTTGTGCACCGCCCATAGCTTCCCATATATCGCTGTGTATTCGCGCACCTCTCATAGATTTCCCTATATCTCTGTGTTTTCGCGCACCTCTCGTAGCTTCCCTAATATCAATGTGTTTTCACTCACCTCCCATAGCTTCCCCTATATCGCTGTGTTTTTGTGCACCTTTGACAGCTTCACCTATATCGCTGTGTTTTGGCGAAAACCTATAGCTTCTTCTATATCGCAGTGTTTTTGCTCACCTCTCATAGATTTGCCAATATCGCCATGTTTTCACACACCTCTCGTACCTTCCCCTATATTGCTGTATTTTCGAGCACCTCCCACAGCTTCCCCTATTTCATTGTGTTTTCACGCACCTCTCATCACTTCCCCTATATCACTGTGCATTCGCGCACCTCTCATACCTTCCCCATAGAGCTGCGTTTTCTCTCACCTCTTATGACTTCCCCTATATCGCCGTGTTTTCGCGCACTTCTCATACATTCCCCTTCATCGCCATGTTTTCGCGCACCGCTCATATCTTCCTCTATATCGGTGTGTTATCGCGCACCTCGCATAGCTTCCCCTATATGGCCCTTGTGACTAGGGGGGTCAGGGGGTATGGAGGGAAGTCTGGGGCGGTGTTCTGAGTTGGATGATCAGCCATGATCATAATAAATGGCGGTGCAGGCTCGAAGGGCCGAATGGCCTACTCCTGCACCTATTTTCTATGTTTCTATGTTTCTATATCGCTGTGTTCTTGGGCTCCTCTCATAGCTTCCCGTATATTGTGATGTTTTCGTGCACCTCTCATAGCTTCCACTATATTGCTGTATTTTCGCTCACCTCTTATAGCTGCCCCTATTTCACCTTGTTTTCGCGCACCTCTCATACCTTCAACTATATTGCTGTGTTTTCATGCACCACTCATAACTTCCCCTAAACTGCTGTGTTTTCGCTCACTTCTTATAGCTTCCTCTACATCGCCATGTTTTCGTGTACCTCTCATACCTTCAACTATATAGCTGTGTTTTCGCGTACATCCCATACCTTCCCATATATTGCTGTTTTTGCACACACCCCATAGTTTCCCCTATATTGCTGTGCTTTTGCGCACATCTCATGCCTTCTGCTGTATCGCTGTATTTTCACACATCTCTCATTGCTTCCCCTATATCGCTATGTTTTGCGCACGTCTCAGAGCTTCCCCTATATTGCTGTGATTTTGCGCACCTACCATAGCTTCCGCGCTATTGTTGTGTTTTCGCTTCCCTCTCATACCTTCACATAAATCGCTGTATTTTCATGCACCTCCCAAACCTTCCCCTATATCGCCGGGTTTTTGTGCACCTCTCATACATTCTCCTATAGCGCTGTGTTTTCGTGCATCTCTCAAAGCTTTCCCAAAAGCTCTGTGTTTCCGTGCACCTCCCATAGCTTCCCATATATCGCTGTGTTTTCACCGGCATCTCATACCTTCCCCTTTGCCACGGTGTTTTCACGCACTTCCTGTCGCGTTCCCTATATCGACGTGTTTTTGCGCACCTCTCATATATTCACCTATAGCACTCTGTTTACGCGCACCTCTCATAGCTTTCCCAAAATCTCTGTGTTTTCGTGCACCTCTCCTACATTCCACTATATCACTGTGTTTTCACGCACCTCTCGTAGGTTCCCATATGTCGCTGTGTTTTCACCGGCCTCTCATACCTTCCCTTACATCGCTGTGTTTTTGCGCACCTCTCATACCTTCCCCTATATCGCTGTGTTTTGGCTTACCTTTCATACCTTCCCTTACATTGTTGTGTTTTCGTGCACCACTCATACCTTCAAGTATATCGATGTGTTTTCGCACACCTCTCGTAGCTTCCGCAATATCGATGTGTTTTCGCGCTCCTGTAATACCTTCCCCCATATCGCTGTATTTTCGCGCACCTCTCATATCTTCCCCTATATCGCCGTGTTTTCTCGCACCTCTCATGCCTTCCCCTATATCGCTCTGTTTTTGTGCACCTCCCATAGCTTCCCATATATCACTGTGTTTTCGCGCACCTCTCATAGGTATCCCTATATTTCTGTGTTTTCGCGCACTTCTTATAACTTCCCCTATATCGCTGTGTTTTCGCGCACCTCTCATATCTTCCCCTATATAGCTGTGTTTTCGTTCACCTCTCATATCTTCCCTTGAATCGTCGTGTTTTTGTGCACCTTCCAAACATTCTGCTGCATCGCTGTGTTTTCACGACCGTTCCCTAACTTCCCATATATTGCTGTGTTTTCGCGCACCTCCCTTAGCTTCCCCTATATCGCTGTGTTTTCACCTCCCTCTTATACCTTCCCCTAAATCACTGTGTTTTCGCGCACACGCCATAGCTTCCCCTATATCGCCGTCTTTTCACGCACCTCTCTACATTCCCTTATAGCGCTATGTTTTCACGCACCTCCCATACCTTCCCCTATATGGCTGTGTTTTCGCGCACCTCTCATACCTTCCCCTGTATTGCTGTGCTTTTGCACACTTCCCATAGTTTCCCCTATATCGCTGTGTTTTTGGGCACCTATCTTAGCTTCCCCTATATCGCTGCGTTTTCACGGACCTCTCATCGCTTCCCATATATCAACATGTTTTCACACACCTCTTATTCCTTCATATATATCGCCATGTTTTCGCGCACCTCTCATGCATTCCCCTTATCAGTGTGTTTTCGCTCCCCTCCCATATCTTCTCCTATATTGCTGTGTTTTTGCGCACATCTCATACCTTCTGCTGTATCGCTGCATTTTCGCACACCTTCCATACCTTCCCCTATATAGCTGTGTTTCCTCGCACGTCTCAGTGCTTCCCCTATATTGCTGTGTATTCGCGCACCTCCCATAGCTTCCCATATATCGTCATCTTTTCGCGCATCTCTCATACATTTCCCTATAGTGCTGTGTTTTCACGCACCTCCCATACATTCCCCTTATCACTGCATTTTCGCGCACCTCTCATCGGTTCCCCTATATCAATGTCTTTTTACAGACCTCTCATTCCTTCACGTATATCGCTGTGTTTTCGCGCACCTCTCAAAACTTCCCCTGTGTTGCTGTGATTTTGCACACCTTAAATAGCGTCCCCTATATCGCTGTGTTTTCGGGCACCTCTCATAGCTTCCCCTATATTGCTGTGTTTTTGCACACCACCCAAATCTTCCTCTATATTGTTGTGTTTTTGTGCACCTCTCATACCTTCCCCTATATCACTGGGTTTTCGCGCACCTCGCATACCGTCCCCTATATCGCTGTGTTTTCACGCACCTCTCATCGGTTCCCCTATATCAACGTGTTTTTACACACCTCTCATTCCTTCATGTATATCGCTGTGTTTTCGCGCACCTCCCATAGCTTCCCCTATATCACTGTGCTTTCACGCAACTCTCATACATTCCCCTATATCGCTGTGTTTTTGCGCACCTCCCATACCTTCCCCTATATCGCTGTATTTTTGGACACCTCCCATACCTTCCCCTATAGCGACTTGTTTTCGCGCACCTCTTCTATATTCCCCTTTAGTGCAGTGTTTACGTGCACCTCTCATAGCTTTCCCAAAATCTCTGTGTTTTCGCGCACCTCTCATACATTCCACTATATCGCTGTGTTTTCGCGCACCTCTCGTAGCTTCCCCATATCGATGTGTTTTAGCGCACCTTTCATATGTTCCCCTACATCGCCGTGTTTTCATGCAACTCCCATAGCTTCCCATATATCGCTGTGTTTTCGCAGACCTCTCATAACTTCCCCTATATTGCTGTGCATTAGCGCACCTCTCATACCTTCCGCTATATAGCTGTGTTTTGACGCACCTCCTATAGATTCCCATATATCGCAGTGTTTTCGCGCACCTGTCATAGCTTCCCATATATTGCGAGGTTTTCGCACACTTCTCATAGGGTCCCCCAAATCGCTGTGTTTTCACGCACCTCCCATAGCTTACCCTATATCGCTGTGCTTTTGTTCACCTCTCATAGCTTTGCCTATATTGCCGAGTTCTCGCGCACCTTTTATACCTTCCCCTATATCGTTGTGTTTTTACACACCTCTCATACGTTCCCCTATATCATTGCGTTTTCGTGCATCTCTCATACCTACCCCTATATCACTGTGTTTTCACGCACCTCGCATACCATCCACCTATATAACTGCGTTTTCGCGCACCTCTCATCGCTTCCTCTATATTGACGTTTTTTCACACACCTCTCATTCCTTCACGTATATCGCCATGTTTTCGCGCACCTCCCATAGCTTCCCCTATATCACTTTGTTCTCGCGCAGCTCTCATACCTTCCCCTATATCGCTGTGTTTTCTCACACCTCTCATGCCTTTCCCTGTATCGCTGTGTTTTCGTGCACCACCCATAGCTTACCATATGTCGCTGTGTTTTCCCACACCTCCTATAGATTTCCCTATATTACCGTGTTTTTGCGCACCTCTCATACCATCTCCTTCTTAGCTGAGTTTTCACTCATCTCTCATACCTCTCCTATATCGCCGTGTTTTCTCGCATCTCCTATAGCTTCCTCTATATCACTGTGTTTTCACGCACCTCCCATAGCTTCCCATATATCACCGTGTTTTCGCACACCTCTCATGCCTTCCCCTATATCGCCGTGTTTTTTCACGCCTCTGCTACCTTCCACTACATCACTTTGTTTTCACGCACCTACCATAGCTTCCCTTGTATCGCTGTGTTTTTGCGCATCTCTCATAGCTTCCCCTATGTCGCTGTGTTTTCATGCACCTCTCATACCTTCCCCTATATCGCTGTGTTTGCATTCATCTCTCATACCTTCACCTATATCGCCGAAATTTCACGCACCTCTCATAGCTTCCCTTATATTGCGCTGTTTTCACGCATTTCCCATAGATTCCCTCATATCACTGTGTTTTCGCGCACCTCTCATACCTTCCCCTGTATCGCCGTGTTTTCGCGCACCTCGCATACATTCTCCTATATCACCATGTTCTAACGCACCTCCCATAGCTTCCCCTATATCGCTGTGCTTTCTCGCACCTCTCATACCTTCCCCTATATCGTTATGTTTTCACGCAACTCCAATAGCTTCCAATATATCGCTGTGTTTTCATGCAGCTCTCATTCGTTCCTCAGTATCGCTGTGTTTTCGCACACCTCCCATAGCTTCCCCTATATAGCTGTGTTTTCTCGCAGCTCTCATAACTTCCACTATATCGCTGTGTTTTCCGGCACCTCTGATACCTTGCCCAATATGGCTGTGTTTTCGTGCATCTCTCATACCTACCCCTATATCACTGTGTTTTCACGCACCTCGCATACCATCCACCTATATGGTTGCATTTTTGCACACCTCTCATCGCTTCCCCTATATTGACGTGTTTTCACACACCTCTCATTCCTTCACGTATATCGCCGTGTTTTCGCACACCTCCCATAGCTTCCCCTATATCGTCATGTTTTCACGCACTTCTCATATATTCCCCTATAGTGCTGTGTTTTCGCGCACCTCTCATAGCTTTCCCATATCGATGTGTTTTAGCGCACCTCTCATACGTTCCCCTACATCGCCGTGTTTTCACGCACCTCCCATAGCTTCCCATGCATCGCTGTGTTTTCGCAGACCTCTCATAACTTCCCCTATATTGCTGTGCATTAGCGCACCTCTCATGCCTTCCCCTGTATCGCGCTGTTTTCACGCACCTCCCATAGCTTCCCATATATCGCAGTGTTTTCACGCACCCGTCAAGCTTCCTTTTTTTAACTGTGTTTTCACACACCTTTCATACATTTCCCTAAATCATTGTTTTTTCACGCACCTCTCATACCTTCCCCTATATCGCCATGCTTTCTCGCACCTCCCACAGCATCCTCAAAATCGCTGTTTTCGCGCACCTCATGTACCTTCCTCTATATCACTCTGTTTAAGGCTTCCCCCTATATTGCCATGTTTTCCCTAACCTCTCATTCATTCCTCTGTATCGCTGTGTTTTCGCACACCTCCCATAGCTTCCCCTATATAGCTGTGTTTTCTCGCAGCTCTCATAGCTTCCAATATATCGCTGTGTTTTCCCGCACCTCTGATACCTTGCCCAATATGGCTGTGTTTTCGTGCATCTCTCATACCTATCCCTATATCACGGTGTTTTCACGCACCTCGCATACCGTCCACCTATATCGTTGCATTTTCGCACACCTCTCATCGCTTCCCCTATATTTACATATTTTCACACACCTCTCATTCCTTCACGTATATCGCCGTGTTTTGGTGCACCTCCCATAGCTACCCCTATATCACTCTGTTCTCACGCAGCTCTCATACCTTCCCCGATATCGCTGTAATTTGGGACACCTCCCATAGCTTACCCTATATCGCCGTGTTTTCACGCACTTCTCATATATTCCCCTATAGTGCTATGTTTTCGCGCACCTCTCATAGCTTTCCCAAAATCTCTGTTTTCGCGCACCTCTCATACATTCCACTATATCGCTGTTTTCGCGCACCTCTCGTAGGTTCCCCATATCGATGTGTTTTAGCGCACCTCTCATACGTTCCCCTACATCGCCGTGTTTTCACGCACCTCCCATAGCTTCCCATACATCGCTGTGTTTTCGCAGACCTCTCATACCTTCCCCTATATAGCTGTGTTTTGACGCACCTTCCATAGCTTCCCATATATCGCAGTGTCTTCGCGCACCTGTCATAGCTTCCCATATATTGCGAGGTTTTCGCACACTTCTCATAGGTTCCCCCAAATCGCTGTGTTTTCGCGCACCTCCCATAGTTTCCCCGATATCGCTGTGTTTTAGTTCATCCCTCATAGCTTTGCCTATATTGCCGAGTTCTCGCGCACCTTTTACACCTTCCCATTTTTAGCTGAGTTTTCGCTCATCTCTCGTAGCTTCCCCTATATCGCTGTGTTTTCATTAACTTCTCATACCTTCCCCTATATCGTTGTGTTTTTGTGCATCTCTCATACCTACCCCTATATCACTGTGTTTTCACGCACCTCGCATACCATCCACCTATATCACTGCGTTTTCGCGCACCTCTCATCGCTTCCCCTATATTGACGTGTTTTCACACACCTCTCATTCCTTCACGTATATCGCCATGTTTTCGTGCATCTCCCATAGCTTCCCCTATATCACTTTGTTCTTGCGCAGCTCTCATACCTTCCCCTATATCGCTGTGTTTTCTCACACCTCTCATCCCTTCCCCGTATCGATGTGTTTTCGTGCACCACCCATAGCTTACCATATATCGCTGTGTTTTCCTGCACCTCTCATAGATTTCCCTGTATCACTGTGTTTTTGTGCACCTCTCATACCTTCCCCTTTTTAGCTGAGTTTTCGCTCATCTCTTATACCTTCTCCTATATCGCCGTGTTTTCGCGCACCTCCTATAGCTTTCTCTGTATCACTGTGTTTTCACGCACCTCCCATAGCTTCCCATATTTCGCCGTGTTTTCGCGCACCTCTCATGCCTTACCCTATATCGCCATGTTTTCCCACACCTCTTATACCTTCCCCTATATCGCACTGTTTTCGTGCACCTCTAATAGATTCCCCATCTCACTGTGTTTTCGTGCACCTCCCGCAGCTTCCGCAATATTGCTGTGTTTTTGCTCTCTCATACCTTCCCATATATTGCCGTGTTTTTGCACGCCTCTCCAACCTTCCGCTACATCACTGTGTTTTCATGCACCTACCGTAACTTCCCCTGTATCGCTGTGTTTTCGCGCACCTCTCATAGCTTCCCCTATATCGCTGTGTTTTCGTGCACCTCTTGTAGCTTCCCCTAATTCGCTGTGTTGTCGCGCACTTCTCATACCTTCCACTACATTGCCGTGTTTTTGTGCACATCTCATAACTTTTCCATATTGCTGTCTTTTCGTGCACCTCCCATAGCTTCGCCTATATCGCTGTGTTTTCCTGCACCTCCCATAGCTTTCCCCACATTGCTGTGATTTTGCGTACCTCTCTGACTTTCCCATATTTCACTGTTTTATTCATGCACCTCTCATACATTCTCCTACATCGCTGTGTTTTCGCGCACCTCCCACAGCTTCTCCTACATCGCTTGGTTTTTGCACATATTGCATGAAAACACCGCGATATAGGGGAATCTATGGGAGCTGCGTGAAAACACAGCGATATAAGGGAAGGTATGGGTGTCACGCGAAAACACAGTGATATCAGGGACGATATGAGAGATGCGCTGAAACACAGCGATATTATGGAAGGTATGGGAGGTGCACGAATACACCACAATATAGGGGAAGCTAAGGTAGGTGCGCGAAAACACAGCGATATCAGGGAAGTGATGGAAGGGGCACGAAAACACAGCAATGCAGGGGAAGCTATGGGAGGTGCACAAAAACACAACGATATAGGGGAAGCTATGGGAGGTGCGCAAAAGCACAGTGATGTAAGGGAAGGTAGGAGAGGTGCGCGAAAACACAGTGATATGTGGGAAGCTATGGGAGGTGCCGGAAAACACAGCGATATGGGGAAGGTATGAGAGGTGCGCGAAAAAACAGTGATATACAGGAAGGTATGGGAGGTGTGCGAAAACACAGCGATACAGGGAAGGTATGAGAGGTGCATGAAAACACATCAGAATAGGGGAAGGTACGAGAGGGGCGTGAAAACAATGCGATATAGTGGAAGGAATAAGGGGTGCGCAAAAATACAGAGATGTTGGGAAATCTATGAGAGGTGCGCGAAAACACAGCGATATACAGGAAGGTATGGGAGGTGTGCGAACACACGGCGATATACGTGAATGTATGAGAGCTGCGTGAAAACACAGCTAAAAAGTGGAAGGTATGAGAGGTGCGAGAGAACATGGCGATATAGGCAAAGATATGAGAGGTGAGCGAAAACATAGCGATATAGGGGAATTTATGAGAGGTGCATGAAAACATAGCAATATTGGGGAATGTATTGGAGGTGCCCGAAAACACAGCAATGTAGAGGAAGGTATGAGAGGTGCTCGAAAACACTGCGATGTAGGGGAATGTATGAGAGGTGGGCAAAAATACGGCGATATAAGGGAAAGCATTAGAGGTGCGTGAAAAGACAGCGATATAGAGGAAGCTATGGGAGGTGCGTGAAATCACAGCGAAGTAGGGGAGTTATGAGAGCTGCGCGAAAAGACAGTGATATGAGGAAGTAATGAGAGGTGTGCGAACAATGGCAATATACGTGAAGGTATGAGAGGTGCGCGAAAATAAAGCTAAAAATTGGAAGGTATGAGAGGTGCACGAGAACACGGCGTTATTCGCAAAGCTATGAGAGGGGAAGGAAAACACAACGATATAGGGGAAGGTATGGCAGGTGCGCGAAAACACAGCGAGAGTGGGGAAGATATGGGAGGTGTTCGAAAACATGGCGATATAGGGGAAGGTATGAGAGGTGCGTGATAACACGGCGATACAGGGTAAGGATTGCGAGGTGCGCGAAAACACAGCCTTATTGTGGAATGTCTGGGAGGTGCGTGAAAACACAGCAGCAAGGAGAAGCTACGAGAGGTGCGCAAAAGCACAGCGCTATAGGGGAATGTATGAGAGGTGCGTGAAAAAACGGCGATATAGGGGAAGTTATGAGAGGTGCGCGAAAACACAGCGATATAGGGGAAGCGATAAGAGGTGCGTGAATACACAGCGATTTAGGGGAAGCTATGAGAAGTGCGCGAAAACAGCTATTTAGGGGAAGCTAGGAGACGTGTGTGAAAACATTGCAATATAGGGGAAGCTATGGGATGTCTGCGAATACATAGTAATATCAGGGAAGGTATCGGAGGTGCGCGAAAATACAGCGATGCAGGGAAGCTATGGGACGTGCGTGAAAACACAGCAATATTGGGGAATGTATTTGAGGTGCCTGAAAACACAGCAATATGGAGGAAGGTATGACAGGTGCTTGAAAACACTGCGATGTAGGGGAATGTATAAGAGGTGGGCAAAAATAAGGCGATATAAGGGAAGGCATTAGAGGTGCGTGAAAAGACAGCGATATAGAGGAAGCTATGGGAGGTGCGCGAAATCACAGCGAAATAGGGGAGTTATGAGAGCTGCGCGAAAACACAGTGATATGGGGAAGCAATGAGAGGTGTGCGAACAACGGCAGTATACCTGAAGCTATGAGAGGTGCGTGAAAATAAAGTTTAAAATTGGAAGGTATGAGAAGTGCGCGAGAACACGGCGTTATTCGCAAAGCTATGAGAGGTGAAAGAAAACACAGCGATATAGGGGAAGGTATGGCAGGTGCGCGAAAGCACAGCGAGAGTGGGGAAGATATGGGAGGTGTTTGAAAACACGGCGATATAGGGGAAGGTATGAGAGGTGCGCGAAAACACAGCCATATTGTGGAATGTCTGGGAGGTGCGCGAAAACACAGCAGCAAGGGGAAGCTATGGGAGGTGCACAAAAACACAGCGCTATAGGGGAATGTATGAGAGGTGCGTGAAAACACAGCAGCAAGGGGAATGTATGAGAGGTGTGTGAAAACACAGCGCTATAGGGGAATGTATGAGAGGTGCGTGAAAACACAGCGATACAGGAGCAGGTATGAGAGGCGCGCGAAAACACAGCCATATTGTGCAATGTCTGGGAGGTGCGAAAAAACAGTAGCAAGGGGAAGCTAGGGAAGGTGCGCAAAAACACAGCGCTATAGGGGAATGTATGAGAGGTACGTGAAAACACGGCGATACAGGGGAAGGTAATTGAGATGCGCGAAAACACAGCTAGAGTGGTGAAGCTGTGGGAGGTGTTCGAAAACACGGCGATATAGGGGAAGTTATGAGAGGTGCGTGAATACATGGTGATACAGGGGAAGGTTTGAGAGGTGTGCAAAAAAACAATGAAATTAGGGACGCTATGGGAGGTGCGCGAAAACACGGCGATACAGGAGAAGGTTTGAGAAGTGCGCGAAAACACAGCATTATTGGGGAAGCTATGTTACGTGTGCGAAAACACAGCGATACAGGGGAAGGTATGAGGGGTGCGCAAAAATACAGTCATATTGGGGAATTTATGGCAGATGCACAAAAACACGGTGATAAAGGGAAAGCTATGGGAGGTGTGCGAAAACACAGCGATACAGGGGAAGGTATGAGAGGTGCGTAAAAACACAGCGCTATAGGGGAATGTATGAGAGGTGCGTGAAAACACGGCAATACAGGGGAAGGTATGTGAGGTGCGCAAAAACACAGCAAGAGTGGTGAAGCTATGAGAGGTGTTCAAAAACACAGCCATATTGGGGAATGTCTGGGAGTTGCGAGAAAACACAGCACTATAGGGGAATGTATGAGAGGTGCGCGAAAACACAGTGATATAGGGGAAGTTATGAGAGGGGAGCTAAAACTCAGCGATATAGGGGATGGTATGAGAAGTGCACGAAAACACAGCGATATAGAGGAAGCTAAGGGAGGTGAGCGAATACATAGCGATATAGGGATAGCTATGAGAGGTGTATGAAAACACAGCGATATATGGGAAGCTATGGGTGGTGTGAGAAAACAGAGTGATGTAGGGGAAGGTATGAGAGGTGAGAGAAAACACAGCAATATAGGGGAAGCTATGGGAGTTGCATGAAAACACGTCGATATAGGACAAGGTATGGGAGGTGCGCGAAAACACAGCGATATAGGGGTGTTATGAGAGCTGCGCGAAAACACAGTGATATGGGGAAGCAATGAGAGGTGTGCGAACAACGGCAATATACCTGAAGGTATGAGAGGTGCGTGAAAATAAAGTTTAAAATTGGAAGGTATGAGAAGTGCGCGAGAACACGGCGTTATTCGCAAAGCTATGAGAGGTGAAGGAAAACACAGCGATATAGGGGAAGGTATGGCAGGTGCGCGAAAGCACAGCGAGAGTGGGGAAGATATGGGAGGTGTTTGAAAACACGGCGATATAGGGGAAGGTATGAGAGGTGCGCGAAAACACAGCCATATTGTGGAATGTCTGGGAGGTGCGCGAAAACACAGCAGCAAGAGGAAGCTATGGGAGGTGCGCAAAAACACAGCGCTATAGGGGAATGTATGAGAGGTGCGTGAAAACACAGCAGCAAGGGGAATGTATGAGAGGTGTGTGAAAACACAGCGCTATAGGGGAATGTATGAGAGGTGCGTGAAAACACAGCGATACAGGGGAAGGTATGAGGGGTGCGCAAAAACACAGCGCTATAGGGGAACGTATGTGAGGTGCGTGAAAACACGGCGATACAGAGGAAGGTAATTGAGGTGCGCGAAAACACAGCGACAGTGGGGAAGATATGGGAGGTGTTCGAAAACAAGGCGATATAGGGGATGGTATGAGAGGTGCTTGATAACATGGCGATACAGGAGCAGGTATGAGAGGTGCGCGAAAACACAGCCATATTGTGCAATGTCTGGGAGGTGCACGAAAACACAGCAGCAAGGGGAAGATATGAGAGGTACGCAAAAACATTGCAATATAGGAGAAGCTATGAGAAGTGCGCGAAAACAGCGATTTAGGGGAAGCTGGGAGACGTGTGCAAAAACATTGCAATATAGGGGAAGCTATGGGATGTCTGCGAAAACAGCAATATTGGGGAAGGTATCGGAGGTGCACGAAAATACAGCGATGCAGGGAAGCTATGGGACGTGCGTGAAAACACAGCAATATTGGGGAATGTATTGGAGGTGCCCGAATACACAGAAATATAGAGGAAGGTATGAGAGGTGCTCGAAAACACTGCGATGTAGGGGAATGTATGAGAGGTGGGCAAAAATACGGTGATATAAGGGAAGGCATTAGAGGTGCATGAAAAGACCGCGATATAGAGGAAGCTATGGGAAGTGCGTGAAATCACAGCGAAATAGGGGAGTTATGAGAGCTGTGCGAAAACACTGTGATATGGGGAAGCAATGAGAGGTGTGCGAACAACGGCAATATACGTGAAGGTATGAGAGGTGCGCGAAAATAAAGCTAAAAATTGGAAGGTATGAGAGGTGCACGAGAACACGGCGTTATTTACAAGGCTATGAGAGGTGAAGGAAAACACAGCGATATAGGGGAAGGTATAGCAGGTGCGCGAAAACACAGCAACAGTGGAGAAGATATGGGAGGTGTTCGAAAACACGGCGATATAGGGGAAGGTATGAGAGGTATGTGATAACACGGCGATACAGGGGAAGGATTGAGAGGTGCACGAAAACACAGCCATATTGTGCAAAGTCTGGGAGGTGCGCGAAAACACAGCAGCAAGGGGAAGCTATGAGAGGTGTGCAAAAACACAGCGCTATAGGGGAATGTATGAGAGGTGTGTGAAAAAAAGGCGATACAAGGGAAGGTAATTGAGATGCGCGAAAACACAGCTAGAGTGGTGAAGCTGTGCGAGGTGCCCTAAAACATAGCAATATAGAGGAAGGTATGAGAGGTGCTCGAAAACACTGCGATGTAGGGGAATGTATAAGAGGTGGGCAAAAATAAGGCGATATAAGGGAAGGCATTAGAGGTGCGTGAAAAGACAGCGATAGAGAGGAAGCTATGGGAGATGCGCAAAATGACAGCGAAATAGGTGAGTTATGAGAGCTGCGCGAAAACACAGTGATATGGGGAAGCAATGAGAGGTTTGCGAACAATTGCAATATACGTGAAGGTATGAGAAGTGCGCGAAAATAAAGCTAAAAATTGGAAGGTATGAGAGGTGCGCGAGAACACGGCGTTATTCGCAAAGCTATGAGAGGTGAAGGAAAACACAGCGATATAGGGGAAGGTATAGCAGGTGCGCGAAAACACAGCGACAGTGGGGAAGATATGGGAGGTGTTCGAAAACAAGGCGATATAGGGGAAGGTATGAGAGGTGCGTGATAACACGGCGATACAGGAGCAGGTATGAGAGGTGCGCGAAAACACAGCCATATTGTGCAATGTCTGGGAGGTGCGAGAAAACACAGTAGCAAGGGGAAGCTAGGGAAGGTGCGCAAAAACACAGCGCTATAGGGGAATGTATGAGAGGTACGTGAAAACACGGCGATACAGGGGAAGGTAATTGAGATGCGTGAAAACACAGCTAGAGTGGTGAAGCTGTGGGGGGTGTTCGAAAACACGGCGATATAGGGGAAGTTATGAGAGGTGCATGAATACATGGTGATACAGGGGAAGGTTTGAGAGGTGCGCAAAAAAACAATGAAATTAGGGACGCTATGGGAGGTGCGCGAAAACACGGCGATACAGGAGAAGGTTTGAGAAGTGCGCGAAAACACAGCGTTATTGGGGAAGCTATGTTATGTGTGCGAAAACACAGCGATACAGGGGAAGGTATGAGGGGTGCGCAAAAATACAGTCATATTGGGGAATTTATGGCAGGTGCACGAAAACACGGTGATAAAGGGAAAGCTATGGGAGGTGTGCGAAAAACACAGCGATACAGGGGAAGGTATGTGAGGTGCGCAAAAACACAGCTAGAGTGGTGAAGCTATGAGAGGTGTTCGAAAACACAGCCATATTGGGGAATGTATGAGAGGTGCGCGAAAACACAGTGATATAGGGGAAGTTATGAGAGATGAGCGCAAATACAGCTAAAAAATGGAAGGTATGAGAGGTGTGTGAAAACACGGCGATATAGGGGAAGTTATGAGAGGGGAGCTAAAACTCAGCGATATAAGGGATGGTATGAGAAGTGCACGAAAACACAGCGATATAGAGGAAGCTAAGGGAGGTGAGCGAATACATGGCGATATAGGGAAAGCTATGAGAGGTGTATGAAAACACAGCGATATATGGGAAGCTATGTGTGGTGTGAGAAAACAGAGTGATGTAGGGGAAGGTATGAGAGGTGAGAGAAAACACAGCAATATAGGGGAAGCTATGGGAGTTGCATGAAAACACGTCGATATAGGACAAGGTATGAGAGGTGCGCGAAAACACAGCGATATAGCGGAAGCTATGAGAGGTGCGCGAAAACACAGCGATATACAGGAAGGTATGGGAGGTGTGCGAACACACGGCGATATACGTGAATGTATGAGAGCTGCGTGAAAACACAGCTAAAAAGTGGAAGGTATGAGAGGTGCGAGAGAACACGGCGATATAGGCAAAGATATGAGAGGTGAGCGAAAACATATCGATATAGCGGAAGCTATGAGAGGTGCGCGACTACACAGCAATTTTGGGGAATCTATGAGAGGTGCGCGAAAACACAGCGATATACAGGAAGGTATGGGAGGTGTGCGAACACACGGCGATATACGTGAATGTATGAGAGCTGCGTGAAAACACAGCTAAAAAGTGGAAGGTATGAGAGGTGCACGAGAACACAGTGATATAGGGGAAGGTATGAGAGGTGCGTAAAAACACAGCGCTATAGGGGAATGTATGAGAGGTGCGTGAAAACACGGCAATACAGGGGAAGGTATGTGAGGTGCGCAAAAACACAGCTAGAGTGGTGAAGCTATGAGAGGTGTTCGAAAACACAGCCATATTGGGGAATGTCTGGGAGTTGCGAGAAAACACAGCACTATAGGGGAATGTATGAGAGGTGCGCGAAAACACAGTGATATAGGGGAAGTTATGAGAGGGGAGCTAAAACTCAGCGATATAGGGGATGGTATGAGAAGTGCACGAAAACACAGCGATATAGAGGAAGCTAAGGGAGGTGAGCGAATACATAGCGATATAGGGATAGCTATGAGAGGTGTATGAAAACACAGCGTTATATGGGAAGCTATGGGTGGTGTGAGAAAACAGAGTGATGTAGGGGAAGGTATGAGAGGTGAGAGAAAACACAACAATATAGGGGAAGCTATGGGAGTTGCATGAAAACATGTCGATATAGGACAAGGTATGGGAGGTGCGCGAAAACACAGCGATATAGGGGAAGCGATAAGAAGTGCGTGAATACACAGCGATTTAGGGGAAGCTATGAGAAGTGCGCGAAAACAGCTATTTAGGGGAAGCTAGGAGACGTGTGTGAAAACATTGCAATATAGGGGAAGCTATGGGATGTCTGCGAATACATAGTAATATCGGGGAAGGTATCGGAGGTGCGCGAAAATACAGCGATGCAGGGAAGCTATGGGACGTGCGTGAAAACACAGCAATATTGGGGAATGTATTGGAGGTGCCTGAAAACACAGCAATATGGAGGAAGGTATGACAGGTGCTTGAAAACACTGCGATGTAGGGGAATGTATAAAAGGTGGGCAAAAATAAGGCGATATAAGGGAAGGCATTAGAGGTGCGTGAAAAGACAGCGATATGGGGAAGCAATGAGAGGTGGGCGAACAACGGCAATATACCTGAAGGTATGAGAGGTGCGTGAAAATAAAGTTTAAAATTGGAAGGTATGAGAAGTGCGTGAGAACACGGCGTTATTCGCAAAGCTATGAGAGGTGAAGGAAAACACAGCGATATAGGGGAAGGTATGGCAGGTGCGCGAAAGCACAGCGAGAGTGGGGAAGATATGGGAGGTGTTTGAAAACACGGCGATATAGGGGAAGGTATGAGAGGTGCGCGAAAACACAGCCATATTGTGGAATGTCTGGGAGGTGCGCGAAAACACAGCAACAAGAGGAAGCTATGGGAGGTGCGCAAAAACACAGCGCTATAGGGGAATGTATGAGAGGTGCGTGAAAACACAGCAGCAAGGGGAATGTATGAGAGGTGTGTGAAAACACAGCGCTATAGGGGAATGTATGAGAGGTGCGTGAAAACACAGCGATACAGGGGAAGGTATGAGGGGTGCGCAAAAACACAGCGCTATAGGGGAATGTATGTGAGGTGCGTGATAACACGGCGATACAGGGTAAGGATTGCGAGGTGCGTGAAAACACAGCCATATTGTGGAATGTCTGGGAGGTGCGTGAAAACACAGCAGCAAGGAGAAGCTACGAGAGGTGCGCAAAAGCACAGCGCTATAGGGGAATGTATGAGAGGTGCGTGAAAACACGGCGATATAGGGGAAGTTATGAGAGGTGCGTGAAAACACAATGATATTAGGGACGCTATGGGAGGTGCGCGAAAACACAGCGATATAGGGGAAGCGATAAGAGGTGCGTGAATACACAGCGATTTAGGGGAAGCTATGAGAAGTGCGCGAAAACAGCTATTTAGGGTAAGCTAGGAGACGTGTGTGAAAACATTGCAATATAGGGGAAGCTATGGGATGTCTGCGAATACATAGTAATATCAGGGAAGGTATCGGAGGTGCACGAAAATACAGCGATGCAGGGAAGCTATGGGACGTGCGTGAAAACACAGCAATATTGGAGAATGTATTGGAGGTGCCCGAAAACACAGCAATATGGAGGAAGGTATGACAGGTGCTTGAAAACACTGCGATGTAGGGGAATGTATAAGAGGTGGGCAAAAATAAGGCGATATAAGGGAAGGCATTAGAGGTGCGTGAAAAGACAGCGATATAGAGGAAGCTATGGGAGGTGCGCGAAATCACAGCGAAATAGGGGAGTTATGAGAGCTGCGTGAAAACACAGTGATATGGGGAAGCAATGAGAGGTGTGCGAACAACGGCAATATACCTGAAGGTATGAGAGGTGCGTGAAAATAAAGTTTAAAATTGGGAGGTATGGGAAGTGCGTGAGAACACGGCGTTATTCGCAAAGCTATGAGAGGTGAAGGAAAACACAGCGATATAGGGGAAGGTATGGCAGGTGCGCGAAAGCACAGCGAGAGTGGGGAAGATATGGGAGGTGTTTGAAAACACGGCGATATAGGGGAAGGTATGAGAGGTGCGCGAAAACACAGCCATATTGTGGAATGTCTGGGAGGTGCGCGAAAACACAGCAGCAAGAGGAAGCTATGGGAGGTGCGCAAAAACACAGCGCTATAGGGGAATGTATGAGAGGTGCGTGAAAACACAGCAGCAAGGGGAATGTATGAGAGGTGTGTGAAAACACAGCGCTATAGGGGAATGTATGAGAGGTGCGTGAAAACACAGCGATACAGGGGAAGGTATGAGGGGTGCGCAAAAACACAGCGCTATAGGGGAATGTATGAGAGGTGCGTGAAAACACAGCAGCAAGGGGAATGTATGAGAGGTGTGTGAAAACACAGCGCTATAGGGGAATGTATGAGAGGTGCGTGAAAACACAGCGATACAGGGGAAGGTATGAGGGGTGCGCAAAAACACAGCGCTATAGGGGAATGTATGTGAGGTACGTGAAAACACGGCGATACAGGGGAAGGTAATTGAGGTGCGCGAAAACACAGCGACAGTGGGGAAGATATGGGAGGTGTTCGAAAACAAGGCGATATAGGGGATGGTATGAGAGGTGCTTGATAACATGGCGATACAGGAGCAGGTATGAGAGGTGCGCGAAAACACAGCCATATTGTGCAATGTCTGGGAGGTGCACGAAAACACAGCAGCAAGGGGAAGATATGAGAGGTACGCAAAAACATTGCAATATAGGAGAAGCTATGAGAAGTGCGCGAAAACAGCGATTTAGGGGAAGCTGGGAGACGTGTGCAAAAACATTGCAATATAGGGGAAGCTATGGGATGTCTGCGAAAACAGCAATATTGGGGAAGGTATCGGAGGTGCACGAAAATACAGCGATGCAGGGAAGCTATGGGACGTGCGTGAAAACACAGCAATATTGGGGAATGTATTGGAGGTGCCCGAATACACAGAAATATAGAGGAAGGTATGAGAGGTGCTCGAAAACACTGCGATGTAGGGGAATGTATGAGAGGTGGGCAAAAATACGGTGATATAAGGGAAGGCATTAGAGGTGCATGAAAAGACCGCGATATAGAGGAAGCTATGGGAAGTGCGTGAAATCACAGCGAAATAGGGGAGTTATGAGAGCTGTGCGAAAACACTGTGATATGGGGAAGCAATGAGAGGTGTGCGAACAACGGCAATATACGTGAAGGTATGAGAGGTGCGCGAAAATAAAGCTAAAAATTGGAAGGTATGAGAGGTGCACGAGAACACGGCGTTATTTGCAAAGCTATGAGAGGTGAAGGAAAACACAGCGATATAGGGGAAGGTATAGCAGGTGCGCGAAAACACAGCAACAGTGGGGAAGATATGGGAGGTGTTCGAAAACACGGCGATATAGGGGAAGGTATGAGAGGTATGTGATAACACGGCGATACAGGGGAAGGATTGAGAGGTGCGCGAAAACACAGCCATATTGTGCAAAGTCTGGGAGGTGCGCGAAAACACAGCAGCAAGGGGAAGCTATGAGAGGTGTGCAAAAACACAGCGCTATAGGGGAATGTATGAGAGGTGCGTGAAAAAAAGGCGATACAAGGGAAGGTAATTGAGATGCGCGAAAACACAGCTAGAGTGGTGAAGCTGTGCGAGGTGCCCTAAAACATAGCAATATAGAGGAAGGTATGAGAGGTGCTCGAAAACACTGCGATGTAGGGGAATGTATAAGAGGTGGGCAAAAATAAGGCGATATAAGGGAAGGCATTAGAGGTGCGTGAAAAGACAGCGATAGAGAGGAAGCTATGGGAGGTGCGCAAAATGACAGCGAAATAGGTGAGTTATGAGAGCTGCGCGAAAACACAGTGATATGGGGAAGCAATGAGAGGTTTGCGAACAATTGCAATATACGTGAAGGTATGAGAAGTGCGCGAAAATAAAGCTAAAAATTGGAAGGTATGAGAGGTGCGCGAGAACACGGCGTTATTCGCAAAGCTATGAGAGGTGAAGGAAAACACAGCGATATAGGGGAAGGTATAGCAGGTGCGCGAAAACACAGCGACAGTGGGGAAGATATGGGAGGTGTTCGAAAACAAGGCGATATAGGGGAAGGTATGAGAGGTGCGTGATAACACGGCGATACAGGAGCAGGTATGAGAGGTGCGCGAAAACACAGCCATATTGTGCAATGTCTGGGAGGTGCGAGAAAACACAGTAGCAAGGGGAAGCTAGGGAAGGTGCGCAAAAACACAGTGCTATAGGGGAATGTATGAGAGGTACGTGAAAACACGGCGATACAGGGGAAGGTAATTGAGATGCGCGAAAACACAGCTAGAGTGGTGAAGCTGTGGAAGGTGTTCGAAAACACGGCGATATAGGGGAAGTTATGAGAGGTGCATGAATACATGGTGATACAGGGGAAGGTTTGAGAGGTGCGCAAAAAAACAATGAAATTAGGGACGCTATGGGAGGTGCGCGAAAACACGGCGATACAGGAGAAGGTTTGAGAAGTGCGCGAAAACACAGCGTTATTGGAGAAGCTATGTTACGTGTGCGAAAACACAGCGATACAGGGGAAGGTATGAGGGGTGCGCAAAAATACAGTCATATTGGGGAATTTATGGCAGGTGCACGAAAACACGGTGATAAAGGGAAAGCTATGGGAGGTGTGCGAAAAACACAGCGATACAGGGGAAGGTATGAGAGGTGCGTAAAAACACAGCGCTATAGGGGAATGTATGAGAGGTGCGTGAAAACACGGCAATACAGGGGAAGGTATGTGAGGTGCGCAAAAACACAGCTAGAGTGGTGAAGCTATGAGAGGTGTTCGAAAACACAGCCATATTGGGGAATGTCTGGGAGTTGCGAGAAAACACAGCACTATAGGGGAATGTATGAGAGGTGCGCGAAAACACAGTGATATAGGGGAAGTTATGAGAGATGAGCGCAAATACAGCTAAAAAATGGAAGGTATGAGAGGTGTGTGAAAACACAGCGATATAGGGGAAGTTATGAGAGGGGAGCTAAAACTCAGCGATATAGGGGATGGTATGAGAAGTGCACGAAAACACAGCGATATAGAGGAAGCTAAGGGAGGTGAGCGAATACATAGCGATATAGGGAAAGCTATGAGAGGTGTATGAAAACACAGCGATATATGGGAAGCTATGTGTGGTGTGAGAAAACAGAGTGATGTAGGGGAAGGTATGAGAGGTGAGAGAAAACACAGCAATATAGGGGAAGGTATGGGAGTTGCATGAAAACACGTCGATATAGGACAAGGTATGAGAGGTGCGCGAAAACACAGCGATGTAGGGGAAGCTATGTGAGGTGCGTGAAAACACAGCGATATAGCGGAAGCTATGAGAGGTGCGCGAAAACACAGCGATATACAGGAAGGTATGGGAGGTGTGCGAACACACGGCGATATACGTGAATGTATGAGAGCTGCGTGAAAACACAGCTAAAAAGTGGAAGGTATGAGAGGTGCGAGAGAACACGGCGATATAGGCAAAGATATGAGAGGTGAGCGAAAACATATCGATATAGCGGAAGCTATGAGAGGTGCGCGACTACACAGCAATTTTGGGGAATCTATGAGAGGTGCGCGAAAACACAGCGATATACAGGAAGGTATGGGAGGTGTGCGAACACACGGCAATATACGTGAATGTATGAGAGCTGCGTGAAAACACAGCTAAAAAGTGGAAGGTATGAGAGGTGTACGAGAACACAGTGATATAGGGGAAGGTATGTAAGGTGCGCAAAAACAAAGCGATCTAGTAGAAGCTATGGGAGCTGCACGAAAACACCGCGATATCAGGAAGGTATGGGAGGTGCGCAAAAACACAGCGCTATTTGGGGAAGGTATTGGAGGTGTGCGGAAACACTGCGATATAGGGGAATGAATGTGAGGTGTACAAGAATACGGCGATATAAGGGAATGTATGAGAGGTGCGTGAAAAGACAGCGATATAGGGGAATCTATTCGAGGTGCGCAAAATCACAGCGATATAGGGGAGTTGTGAGAGCTGCGCGAAAACACAGTGATATGGGGAAGCAATGAGAGGTGTGCGAACAACGGCAGTATACCTGAAGGTATGAGAGGTGCGTGAGAACACAGCGATATTGGCGAAGCTATGAGAGGTGAGCAAAAACACAGCAATATTGGGGAAAGTATGGGAGGTGCGCGAAAACACAGCGAGAGTGGGGAAGCTATGGGAGGTGTTCAAAAACACGGCGATATAGGGGAAGGTATGAGAGGTGCGTGATAACACAGCGATACAAGGGAAGGTATGAGAGGTGCGTGAAAACACAGCGTTATTGCGGAAACTATGGGAGGCGCGCCAAGACACAGTGATACAGGGGAAGCTATGGGAGGTGCACGAAAACACGGCGATATAGGGGAAGGTATGAGAGGTGCACGAAAACACAGTGATGTAGGGGAAGCTATGAGAGGTGCGCAAAAACACAGCGATTTGGGGGATGCTATGAGAGGTGCGCAAAAACACTGCGATATATTGGAAGCTATGGGAGGTGCATGAAAACAGGGCGATACAGGGGAAGCTATGCGAGGTGCGCGAAAATACGGTGATATAATGGAAGCTATGAGAGGTACACGAAAACACAGCGATTTGGGGGATGCTATGAGAGGTGCGCGAAAGCATCGCAATATTTGGGAAGCTATGGGAGGTGCGTGAAAACAGCGCGATACAGGCGAAGTTATCAGAGGTACACGAGAACACAGCCATATTGGGGAAGCTATGAGAGGTGTGCAAAAACACAGCGCTATAGGGCAATGTATGAGAGGTGCGTGAAAAAAAGGCGATACAGGGGAAAGTAATTGAGATGCGCGAAAACACAGCTAGAGTGGTGAAGCTGTGGGAGGTGTTCGAAAACACGGCGATATAGTGGAAGTTATGAGAGGTGCGCGTATACATGGCGATATAGGGGAAGGTACGAGAAGTGCGCGAAAAAACAATGAAATTAGGGACGCTATAGGAGATGCGCGAAAACACGGTGATACAGGGGAAGGTTTGAGAGCTGCGCGAAAACACAGCGTTATTGGGATGCAATGGGGGGTACCGCTACGTTTCCGGGCACCTCTCATCGGTTCCCCTGTATCGCCGTGTTTTCACACACCTCCCATAGCTTCCCCTACATCTCTCTGTGGTTGCACACTTCTCATACCCTCCCCTATATCGCTGTGATTTTGCGCACCTCTCATACCTTCCCCTGTATCGTCCTGTTTTCGCACACCTCCCATAGCTTCCCCCATATCGCTGTGTTTTCGCGCACCTCTCATACCTTCTCCTACATCACCGTGTTTTCCCGCACCTCCCATAACTTCCCCTTTATTGCTATGTTATCACGCACTGCCCATAGTTTCTCCAATAACGCTGTGTTTTCACGCACTTCTCATACCTGCCCCAATCTGGCTGTGTTTTCACGCAGCTCTCATACCTTCCCCTGTGTTGCGGTGTTTTCGCACACCTCCCATGTCTTCCCCTATATCGCTGTGTTTTCGTGCACCTCTCATAGCTTCCCCAATAACGCTGTGTTTTCCCGCACCTCTCATACATTCCTCTATAATGCTGTGTTTTTGCGCACCTCCCATACCTTCCCCAATATGGCTGTGTTCTCGTGCACCTCTGATAACTTCCCCTGTATCGCACTGTTTTCTCGCACCTCCCATAGCTTCCCAAATATTGCGATGCTTTCGCGCACCTCTCATATCATCCCCCAAATCGCTGTGTTTTCGTGTACTTCTCTTAGCTTCCATTATATCACAGTATTTTCGCGCACCTCGCATAGCTTCCCCTACATCGCTGTGTTATCTCCCACCCCCATAGCTTCCCCTATATCGCTGTCTTTTTGCGCACCTCTCATACCTTCCCCAATACAGCTGTGTTCTCGCGCACCTCGCAGAGCTTCCCCAGCGTCGCTGTGTTTTCGTGCACCTCTCATACCTACTCCTACATCACCGTGTTTTCGTGCACCTCCCATACATTCCCCTATATCGCTGTGTTATCGTGCACCGCCCATAGTTTCTCTAAAAACGCTGTTTTCGCGCACCTCTCATACCTTCTCCTATATCGCCATGTTTTCACGCACCTCCCATAGCTTCCCTTATATCGCTGTCTTTTTTCGCAGCTCTCATACTTTTCCCTATATCACTCTGTTCTCGTGCACATCCCGTAGCTTCCCATATATTGCTGTGTTTTTGCACAGCTCTCATACTTCTCCCTATAGCTCTGTGTTTTCGCGCACCTCTCATACCTTCCCCAATATGGCTGTGTTCTCGCGCACCTCTCATAACTTCACCTGTATCGCCCTGTTTTCACGCACCTCCCATAGCTTCTCATTTATTGCAGTGTTTTTGTGCACCTCGCAAAGCTTCCCCAACGTCAATTTGTTTTAGTGCACTTCTCATACCTTCTCCTATATCGCCGTGTTTTCACGCGCCTCCCATAGCTTCCCTTATATCGCTGTCTTTTTTCGCAGCTCTCATACTTTTCCTTATATCATTCTGTTCTCGTGTACATCTCGTAGCTTCCCATATATTGCTGTGTTTTTGCGCAGCTCTCATACTTTCCACTATATGGCTGTGTTCTCGTGCACCTCTCATAACTTCCCCTTTTTAGCTGAGTTTTCGCTCATCTCTCATACCTTCTCCTATATTGCTGTGTTGTCATGCACCTCCCATAGCTTCCCCATATCGGTGTTTTGATGCACCTGTGATACCTTCCCCTATATCGCTGTGTTTTCACGCACCTCTCATACTGTTCCCTATATCGCTACGTTTCCGGGCACCTCTCATCGGTTCCCCTGTATCACCGTGTTTTCACACACCTCCCATAGCTTCCCCTATATCTCTCTGTTGTCGTGCACTTCTAATACCCTCCCCTATGTCGGTGTGTTTTTGTCCACCTCTCATACCATCCCCTATATCGCCGTGTCTTTGCGCACCTCCCATAGCTTCCACTAGATCGCTGTTTTCGCGCACATCTCATAGTTTCCCCTAAATTGCTGTGTTTTCTCGCACCTCTCATAGATTCCCCATATCACTGTGTTTTCGCGCACCTCCCATACCTTCCTCTACATGGCTGTGTTATCGCGCACCGCCAATAGTTTCTCGAATAACGCTGTGTTTTCGCGCACTTCTCATACCTGCCCCAATATGGCTGTGTTTTCGCGCAGCTATCATACCTTCCCCTGTATTGCGGTGTTTTCGCACACCTCCCATATCTTCCCCTATATCGCTGTGTTTTCGTGCACCTCTCATAGCTTCCCCTATATCGTTGTGTTTTCCCGCACCTCCCATAGTTTCCCCAATATCATTGTGTTTTCGCGCACCTCTCATAGCATCCTCCAAATCGCTGTGTTTTCATGCACCTCTCATAGCTTCCCCTATATCGCTGTGTTTTCGGGCCCCTCTCATACATTCTCCTATATTGCTGTGTTTTCGCGCACCTCACATAGCTTCCCATATATCGATGTATTGTCGCTTCCCTCTCATAACTTCCCCTATATCGCCGTGTTTTTGTGCACCTCCCATAGCTTCCCCTGCACATCTCTGTTGTTGTGCACTTCTCATACCTTCCCCTATATCGCTGTGATTTTGCACATCTCTGATACCTTCCCCAATATGGCTGTGTTCTCACGCACCTCTCATAACTTCCCCTGTATCGTCCTGTTTTCACGCACCTCCCACAGCTTCGCATATATCGCAGTGTTTGTGCACACCTCGCAGAGCTTCCCCAACGTCGCTGTGTTTTTGTGCACCTCTCATACATTCTCCTATATCGCCGTGTTTTCACACACCTCCCATAGCTTCCCCTATATCACTGTGTTTTCTTGCAGCTCTCAAACTTTTCCCTATATCACTCTGTTCTCGTGCCCATCCCATAGCTTCCCATATGTTGCTGTGTTTTTGCTCAGCTCTCATACCTTCCCCTTTTTAGCTGTATTTTTGTGCACCTCCCATAGCTTCCCCATATCGGTGTTTTGATGCACCTGTCATACCTTCCCTATATCGCTGTGTTATCACGCATCTCTCATACTGTTCCCTATATCGCTGCGTTTCCGGGCACCTCTCATCGGTTCCCCTGTGTCGCCGTATTTTCACACACCTCCCATAGCTTCCCCTACATCTCTCTGTTGTCGCACACTTCTCATAGCCTCCCCTATATCACTGTGATTTTGCGCAGCTCGCATACCTTCCCCTATGCCGTTGTGTTTTCGCGCACCTCTCATACCTTCCACTATATTGATGTGTTTCGCACACCTCTCATACCTTCCCCTATATCGCTGTGTTCCCCGCACCTCCCATAGCTTCCCAGTTTTCGCCGTGTTATCGCGCACTTCTCATATCTTCCCATATATTGCAATGTTTCCACGCACCTCTCATAACTTCTTCCAAATCGCTATGTTTTCATGCACCTCTCATGCCTTCCCCTATATAACTGTGTTTACCCGCACCTCGCATACCTACCTCGATATCACTGTGTTTTCACGCATGTCCAATACCTTCCTATATATTGCTGTGTTTTCTTGCACCTCCCACAGCTTCCCCTTTATTTCTGTGTTTTCATGCACCTCTCACACCTTCCCCTATATCACTGTGTTTACCCACACCTAGCATACCTACCCCTATATCACTGTGTTTTCACGCATTTCTCATACCGTCCCCTATATCACTGCATTTTGTGTACGTCTCATCAATTCACCTATATCGACGTGTTTTCAAGCACCTCTCATACCTTCACGTATATCGCCTTGTATTCGCGCACCTCCCATTGCTTCCCCTGTATGGCTGTGTTATCGCGCACCACCCATAGTTTCTCCATTACACTGTGTTTTCGCGCACTTCTCGTACCTGCCCCAATATGGCTGTGTTTTCACGCAGCTCTCATACCTTTCCCTGTATTGCAGTGTTTTCACACACCTCCCATAGCTTCCCCTATATCGCTGTGTTTTCGTGCACGTCTCAGAGCTTCCCCTATATTGCCATGTTTTCGCGCACCTCCCATACCTTCCCCTTTATCGCTGTGTTTTTGCACACCTGCCATAGCTTCCTCTATATCGTTGTGTTTTTGCGCACCTCTCATACCTTAAACTATATCGATGTGTTTTGCGCACCTCTCGTAGCTTCCCCTGTATCAATGTGTTTTCGCGAACATCTCATAACTTCCCCTATATCGCTGTGTTTTTGCGCACCTCGCATACCTTCCCCTATATTGTTGTGTTTTCGTACACCTCTCATAGCTTCCCCTATATCACAGTGTTTCCCGCACCTCCCATAGCTTCCCAGTTTTCGCCGTGTTATCGCGCACTTCTCATATCTTCCCATACATTGCGATGTTTTCATGCACCTCTCATAACTTCCCCCTAATCGCTATGTTTTCGTGCACCTCTCATAGCTTCCCCTATATCACTGTGTTTTAACGCACCTCTCATAGCTTCCTCTATATTGCTGTGTTTTCACGCACCTCGCATACCTTCCCCTATATCGTTATGTTTTTGCGCACCTCTCATACCTTCCACTATATTGATGTGTTTCGCGCATCTCTCGTAGGTTCCCCTGTATCAATGTGTTTTCGCGCACTTCTCATAGCTTCCCCAATATCATTGTGTTTTCGCGTACCTCTCATAGCATCCCCCAAATCGCTGTGTTTTCACGCACCACTCATAGCTTCCCCTATATCGCTGTGTGTTCGCACACCTCCCATAGCTTCCCCTATATCGCTGTGCTTTTGAGTACCTCTCATACCTTCCCCAATACGGCTGTGTTCTCGTGCACCTCTCATAACTTCCTCTGTATCACCCTGTTTTCACGCACCTCTCATATCTTCCACTATATTGATGTGTTTTTGCACACCTCTCATACCTTCCCCTATATCGCTGCGTTTTCGGGCACCACTCATCAGTTCCCCTGTACCGCCGTGTTTTCACACACCTCTGATAGCTTCCCCTATATCATTGTGTTTTCGGGCCCCTCTCATACATTCTCCTATATTGCTGTGTTTTCGCGCATCTCGCATAGCTTCCCATATATCGCTGTATTGTCGCTTCCCTCTCATAACTTCCCCTATATCGCCGTGTTTTTGCGCACCTCCCATTGCTTCTCCTACATCTCTCTGTTGTCGCGCACTTCTCATACCCTCCCCTATAGCGCTGTGATTTTGCGCACCTCTGATACCTTCCCCAATATGGCTGTGTTCTCATGCACCTCTCATAACTTGCCCTCTATCGTCCTGTTTTCACGCACCTCCCATAGCTTCCCATATATCGCAGTGTTTTCGCGCACCTCGCAGAGCTTCCCCAACGTCGCTGTGTTTTTGCGCACCTCTCATACCTTCTCCTATATCTCCGTGTTTTCACGCACCTCCCATAGCGTCCCCTATATCACTGTGTTTTCTTGCACCTCTCATACTTTTCCCTATATCACTCTGTTTTCGTGCACATCCCATAGCTTCCCATATATTGCTGTGTTTTTGCGCAGCTCTCATACCTTCCCCTTTTTAGCTGAGTTTTCGCTCATCTCTCATACCTTTTCCTTTTTAGCTGTATTTTCGTGCACCTCCCATAGCTTCCCTATATCGGTGTTTTGAAGCACCTGTCATACCTTCCCCTATATCGCTGTGTTATCACGCACCTCTCATACTGTTCCCTATATCGCTGCGTTTTCGGGCACCTCTCATCGGTTCCTCTGTGTCGCCATGTTTTCACACACCTCCCATAGCTTCCCCTACATCTCTCTGTGGTTGCACACTTCTCATACCCTCCCCTATATCGCTGTGATTTTGCGCACCTCTCATACCTTCCCCTGTATCGTCCTGTTTTCGCACACCTCCCATACCTTCTCCTATATCGCCATGTTTTCCCGCACCTCCCATAACTTCCCCTTTATTGCTGTGTTATCACGCACTGCCCATAGTTTCTCCAATAACGCTGTGTTTTCACGCACTTCTCATACCTGCCCCAATCTGGCTGTGTTTTCACGCAGCTCTCATACCTTCCCCTGTGTTGCGGTGTTTTCGCACACCTCCCATGTCTTCCCCTATATCGCTGTGTTTTCGTCGACCTCTCATACCATCCCCTATATTGGTGTGTTTTCATCCACCTCTCATACCATCCCCTATATTGCCGTGTCTTCGCACACCTCCCATAGCTTCCCTTAAATTGCTGTGTTTTCACGCACCTCTCATAGATTCCCCATATCGCCGTGTTTTCGCGCACCTCCCCCTGTATTGCTGTGTTTTCGTGCACCTCTCATACATTCTGCTACATCGCCGTATTTTCGCGCACCTCTCATGCCTTGCACTAATTCGCTGTGTTTTCGTGTACGTTCCATCCCTTCCCGTATGTTGCTGTGTTTTCGTGCAACTCCCATAGTTTCCCCTGTATCGCTGTGTTTTCGCTTCCCTCTCATAACTTCCCCTAAATCGCTTTGTTTTCGCGCACCTCCCATACCTTCCCCTATGTCGTCATGTAATCACGCACATCTCATACCTTCCCCTATATCGTCCTGTTTTTGCGCACCTCCCATAGCTTCCCCAATATTGCTGGGTTTTCGTTCACCTCCAATAGTTTCCCCAATAACGTTGTGTATTCATGCACCTCTCATACCTTGCACTATATCAATGTGTTTTCATGCACCTCTCATACCTTCCCTTATATCACTGTATTTACGCGCATCTCGCCTACCTACCCCTATATCACTGTGTTTTCACAGCCTCTCATACTGTACTCTATATCGCTGCAGTTTCATGCACCTTTCATCGCTTCCCCTATATCGATGTGTTTTCAAGCACCTCTCATACCTTCACGTATTTCGCCTTGTGTTCGCGCATCTCCCATTGTTACCCCTCTATCAGCCTGTTTTCGAGCACCTCTCATACCTTCCGCTATATCGCTGTGTTTTTGCCCACCCCTCGTATCTTCCACTACATCGCTGTGTTTTTGCGCACCTCGCATACCTTCCCTTATGTTGTTGTGTATTCGTGCACCTCTCATACCTTGCA